>NC_079190.1:484983305-484988305 GCF_029499605.1 Hyla sarda | reverse complement strand
CCCCGGCAGGGAAAGGAACCTTTGTTGGCTGTAGTAATGAATTACTCTTTCTCACCCTCATCAGTTTTGACCAACTTGTCTCAGAGGTTTTGGGCTCTTCTATAGGACATCAAGGTTGGATCAGAGAATTCAGGTATATTTTCATACCCCTTGCTCAAAATAGGCCACTGTTTCCTTAACACTTGGCCTATTTGTCCCGACACCTCACTTAAGGTGGACACAAAGGGTATTCCGCTTTCTTTATTCTTTACTTTTTTGCCTCTCAACAAATGAGGTATAGCCAACATCGATACAGCATACGGAAGAAAAAACTTGATTTACCTGTTTTAAAACATTTCATTGAAGCAAATCATTCAGAGAACCACTTAAGGTTCATGTTGTTGGACCATGTTCCATATCCCAGATGTGGAGGAGACAGGATCAGTCTCCTTAAACGTCTTGAATTAAAATGGATCTTTGAATTACAAACGTTAAAACCGAGGGGGCTTAACGTAGACTTTAAAATAACCCACAAAATATGTAATGCATAGGCTACGGGTCCGAATTAGATCAGTGTATGTTAGTATTTCTACTGTCTTGTATTTATGTATATTTATTTCTATTATATTTGTTTGTTTTTCAGACAGAGAGAGAGAGGATGGTGGCTCCCTCACCAAATACCATCAAAAATGACTTAACATCACTAAATCTCCTTTAAAAAAAAATGTTTAATACATTTATTATATTTAATCTTATCACTCTTAGTGTGCCGTGGTGCTTCCATTTCTCTGCATTGGACACAAGACTTGCATGGTTTAAGAATTTTGAGTAACCCCCACACTATGCCAGGTCCCTGAATGCGGTATGTATGAATGGCACTTCTCCCAATATGTGCAATAGCCAGTCCCTCAATTGGCACCTGTGATCCTGGTGAGATGTATTCCCGTCCGGGAGCGACTCACTGAGACAGAGCATGCCTGGGAATGTCGGGGCAACCAGACTCTGGAGCTCTGATATTGTTTGGCTGTGCCCGGGATTAGGGAGATTGCTGTGCCCGAGAGAATGACCTGCATGGAGTAGGACCTGTAGTATTGGCAATACTTGCGATTTCCCTGATTCAATATGGCGTTGTGATTCCAGCCCTGAGTAAGCGCGCAGGCACTAGACAATGGTCTACCCTACATCATAGTTTATACGGACGTCACGTGCGTCGGCGTACTGAACATGCGCACACTGGGCGCACGATGCGTCCACATACCATTCTGGCTCTCGATTCGCCTACGCAAGATCTTTAAATCACATGATATGTCACATGACCGGAGTACCTCATCCGGCGTGTTTCCATGCAGAGAACGGAAGTAACCATGGCGTCCCTCATGTTGTGTTTATGGCAGCGATCTGGTGAGTTGGTAGCAATGACACCTCCCTCGACTCCTCCCTCTGAGATGTTTTATGTAATTATGACCACTGTATGCTCTGTTACATAATATGGCACATTCGCACTTATTTATTATATCGCCCCTATGGCGTCTTAGTGTGGATTTTATACACGATTTTGTAACGGATATTTTATGGTCACTGCATTTGTCTATTGTTATTGTTTTGTAATCTAATCAATTATGTAAAACTTTTGCACATGTGACACCTCTATATATTTTGAACACTTGTACACCGTACTTGCTTGACAAAGACCGTGTGAGACGGTTGAAACGTCGCGGCATCTGATGAATAAAGCCTGACACGCATTCATCTAACCTGGGGTGCTGCTGCTTTTATATCATACAATAGTTATATCAAACAATAGTAATATCATTTACCATTCATCATTTCTTCCATTCATTCTCATCAATTATCAATACAATCGCTCGGAAACAAACAATTCATGATGTCGTGTGTAAACAGCCTTAAACTGCAGAAGTCATTGGGGGATATTTAATCCATTTCTGATGCTGCAATTTTGTCAACAGCTTTTTGTAAATACACAGTGGTCCCTCAAGTTACAATATTAATTGGTTCCAGGACGACCATTGTATGTTGAAACCATTGTATGTGGAGACCAATGACGGAAACCTGGTCAATCGTTTTGAAACCACAAAATGTCATCCAAAAATAGCAAAAAGTGAGGATTAAAGAAAAATAAGTAGATAACTAATACAGATAAAGCAAATCCTTACATATAAAAGTAAGAAAGATCTGCTGGGAGCTGTAATCACTGTCTATGTAGAGGACAGGAGCTTCTTCAGGGTCCTGTACAGAACATTCAATGTCCTAAAAAGTAACATGGAGCCGCCCTCACCTGGTGTCCAAAGGAGCAGCTAACCCTTACACAGGTAAAGAGTACAGAACCTGTAATACCACCCTGTACTGTAGGAGGCGCTACCAGACACCAGTCAGTGCATACACTTCAGTAATACAGGTGTTTTACCAGTGAAGGCCCATTCTGATTGGTTTGCTCTTCCAGCCATTGACATGTTTCACAGATCTGGACTGTCTGTAGCATTGTATGGTGAATGTGGCTTTAAGTTACAATGGTCCAAAAAAGACCATTATGTGATTATGTAAGTTATGCCAATTACGGTAAAATGCAGTAATTTTTACGACAATTTTGCATGCGGTAATTAGCTGTGTTACTGTTTATTACCCGCAACATGTGAACACAGCCTAACAGCTTTATGAGAGGAATAAATGTTATGGGGTCCTTAAAGGGGTACCCCGGTGAATTATTTTTTATTTTTTAATCAACTGGTTCCAGAAAGTTAAACAGATTTGTAAATTACTTCTATTAAAAAATCTTAATCCTTCCAGTACCTATTAGCAGCTGTATACTACAGAGGAAATTATTTTCTTTTGCAATTTCTTCTCTGTCTGATTCTTTCAGTGCTCTCTGCTGACACCTCTGTCCATTTTAGGAACTGTCCAGAGCAGCATATGTTTGCTATGGGGATTTTTCCCAAATTCCTGACATGAACAGAGGTGTCAGCAGAGAGCACAGTGGTCAGACAGAAAATAAATCCCAAAAGAAAATAATTTCCTCTGTAGTATTGTAAATCTGAGCGCCCCGGTCCCTGCTCCTGGACCAGAGCGCTCACTGCGTTTGCCCCCGCAGAGTGCCCCGGTCAGACGCACTGACCGGGGACACTCCTGTTCTGTCTCCAGCGGGGATGCGGTCCGCGCTGCGGGATGTCCCCGCGCGTCCCGCGTCCCATCTTCACTTACCTGCGCCCGCTCCGGCTGTCTCAACTTCTCCCCTGACATGTGGTCCCTGGCGCGCGCGTCCCTGCACTAAAACATCTTATCCCCTATCCAAAGAATAGGGGATAAGATGCCTGATCATGGGGGTCCTGCTGCTGGGGACCCCCGTGATCTTTCACGCAGCACCCCGTTACCATCAGCCCCCGGAGCATATTCACTCTGGGTCTGATGACTGCCAATCACGGAGCCGTTGGCTGTCTGGGCATGCTGGGAGTTGTAGTTTTGCAACAGCCGGAGGCTCTCTGGTTGGGAAACACTGGTATAGGATTTGGTGCAACATTTCGATTGCCGGAGAATTGGCTGGATAAATACAGGCCATTGCATTGCCGGTATTTTTAATATAATGTGGTAACTGCCTTGGGGTGTAGTGTAGTTGGGGTGTTGCTTCGGTATATGAGGGGTTAATTTAACCCCTGTCACTCGTGATGCCAGGGTGAGGGTTAATACACTGAGGTAAATCTTCGGCCTATCGCCACCCTTCCCAGAAACGATAGGTGCGTTCTTAAATGAATGAAGGCCCACAATAGAGTTGAACTTGAACTTTCATAAACTTTACTGAGGTACTTGCGGTACATCCAATTAACAGCAACAGTCTTAGCAATACAGTCTCTATACAGCACGGCAGTGATTGACAGATGCTGAGGACCATTGACTTATCCAAAGGATCATTAGAATTAGGATTGTTGCAGAGATCCGTCCGGATTTAGGGGTCTATTTAGGTCCGGTGATCTTGCGAAGCTAACAGGGATTGAGATAACTCACAGTTTTGGAAAGATGGCCGTTGCCGCAAGGCTTTGGCCTAGTCACTGCTGATGACAGCTGCGCAGATCCTCCTTCATCAGCAGCCCACGAGGAAAGAGAGAGAGTAATGGCCGCCGCTCCCTTATATGGGCAGGGGCAGGGCCGTTTTGGATTGGTCCGTGTCAGCTGTCACTCACTGTTACAATGTATGGTGGGCAATCACCTGACTTCCTCCAAAGGTCCTTGAACCAGAAAACTAGAGGTGCACCGAAATGGAAATTTCAGAACCGAAACGAAACCGAAATAAAAAAAAATGTCCGGCCGAAACCGATACCGAAAATGACTTCTCCCCGTCTTCTGGTAAAATGCAGCGCTCCGCTCATTAGATTAGATTAGATTCCCCCCACATTAGATTGCCAGCTCCCCCACATTAGGTCGGGAGTTCCCCCACATTAGTAGGCAGCTCCCCCACAATAATAGGCAGCTCCCCACAATAGTAGGCAGCTCCCCCACAATAGTAGGCAGCTCCCCCACAATTAGGGTTGCCACCTTTCCCTCAGAAAAATACCGGTCGTGGGTGTGGCTATGTGGGGGTGGAGCTAAAAAAAGGGGAGGGGACGATAGCACAGAGGACGAGGGATCAGGGATTTAAGAAATGTCATGGGGGATGGGGGGGGGTAAAGAAATGTCATGGGGGATGGGGGGGTAAAGAAATGTCATGGGGGATGGGGGGGTAAAGAAATTTCATGGGGGATGGGGGGGGTAAAGAAATGTCATAGGGGATGGGGGGGGGTAAAGAAATGTCATAGGGGATGGGGGGGGTAAAGAAATGGCATGGGGGGGGGGGTAAAGAAATGGCCTGCGGGATGGGGTAAAGAAATGGCATGGGGGATGGGGGGGGGGTAAAGAAATGGCATGGGGGGATAGGGGGGTAAAGAAATGGCATGGGGGATGGATACAACATATATGCGGGGGGAACTTTCCTATATTGCACAAAAAAAATACATTTAGAGAATAAAACTTACAAA
>NC_079190.1:483715530-483743030 GCF_029499605.1 Hyla sarda | reverse complement strand
CTGCTTTCCCCACCTACTCCTAGAAAAAGCATTTGAGTCCTGCTTTCCCCACCTACTCCTAGAAACAGCCTGTGAGTCCTGCTTTCCCCACCTACTCCTAGAAAAAGCATTTGAGTCCTGCTTTCCCCACCTAATCATAGAAAAAGCCTATGAGTCCTGCTTTCCCCACCTACTCATAGAAAAAGCATGCGAGTCCTGCTTTCCCCACCTACTCCTAGAAAAAGCCTGTGAGTCCTGCTTTCCCCACCTACTCATAGATAAAGCATGTGAGTCCTGCTTTCCCCACCTAATCATAGAAAAAGCCTGTGAGTCCTGCTTTCCCCACCTACTCATAGAAAAAGCATGTCAGTCCTGCTTTCGCCACCTACTCAAAGAGAAAGCCTGTGAGTCCTGCTTCTCCATCCACTCATAAAGAAAGCCTGTGAGTCCTGCTTCCCCTGATCACTGATAGAGAAGCCTGTGAGTCCTGCTTCTCCACCCAATCATAGACAAAGCCTGTGAGTCCTGCTTCCCCTGATCACTGATAGAGAAGCCTGTGAGTCCTGCTTCTCCACCCAATCATAGACAAAGCCTGTGAGTCCTGCTTCTCCACCCAATCATAGACAAAGCCTGTGAGTCCTGCTTCTCCACCCAATCATAGACAAAGCCTGTGAGTCCTGCTTCTCCACCCAATCATAGACAAAGCCTGTGAGTCCTGCTTCCCTTGATCACTGATAGAGAAGCCTGTGAGTCCTGCTTCTCCACCCAACCACAGACAAAGCCTGTGAGTCCTGCTTTCCTTGATCACTGATAGAGAAGCCTGTGAGTCCTGCTTCTCCACCCAACCACAGACAAAGCCTGTGAGTCCTGCTTCCTCTAAAGATTCTGAAGCATCTTTGCTCAGACCTCAGGACTAAACTATGCATACGCTATTTCTTTTGAAACAAATCATAAAATAGAGGAAATGTAGAATTTTTTTTTTTAAACCGAAAAATGCCTGTGAGTCCTGCTTTCCCCACCTACTCATAGAAAAAGCATGTCAGTCCTGCTTTCGCCACCTATTCAAAGAGAAAGCCTGTGAGTCCTGCTTCTCCATCCACTCATAAAGAAAGCCTGTGAGTCCTGCTTCCCCTGATCACTGATAGAGAAGCCTGTGAGTCCTGCTTCTCCACCCAATCATAGACAAAGCCTGTGAGTCCTGCTTCCCCTGATCACTGATAGAGAAGCCTGTGAGTCCTGCTTCTCCACCCAATCATAGACAAAGCCTGTGAGTCCTGCTTCTCCACCCAATCATAGACAAAGCCTGTGAGTCCTGCTTCTCCACCCAATCATAGACAAAGCCTGTGAGTCCTGCTTCTCCACCCAATCATAGACAAAGCCTGTGAGTCCTGCTTCCCTTGATCACTGATAGAGAAGCCTGTGAGTCCTGCTTCTCCACCCAACCACAGACAAAGCCTGTGAGTCCTGCTTTCCTTGATCACTGATAGAGAAGCCTGTGAGTCCTGCTTCTCCACCCAACCACAGACAAAGCCTGTGAGTCCTGCTTCCTCTAAAGATTCTGAAGCATCTTTGCTCAGACCTCAGGACTAAACTATGCATACGCTATTTCTTTTGAAACAAATCATAAAATAGAGGAAATGTAGAATTTTTTTTTAAAACCGAAAAATGCCTGTGAGTCCTGCTTTCCCCACCTACTCATAGAAAAAGCATGTCAGTCCTGCTTTCGCCACCTACTCAAAGAGAAAGCCTGTGAGTCCTGCTTCTCCATCCACTCATAAAGAAAGCCTGTGAGTCCTGCTTCCCCTGATCACTGATAGAGAAGCCTGTGAGTCCTGCTTCTCCACCCACGTGAACACAGCCCAACACTGTCCAATCACTATCCATATACGTAGGGACACACCAAATGTTGCAAGGGAAATGGTAACATCCAGTTGTCAATTAGTCCATAAATAAACTGTAAACTGGTGACAATGGGAAAAGCATTATGTGAATTGGGCCATCGATAGCAGACATCCGTAATCCAGGACTTTTTGGCCTCATTTCAGCAGGTTTTGTGGATTTTTAAAAATTTTATGAAGAAATCAGCAGGTTTGACTTGTAGAAATTTTTTATGATACTGTATTGCGAAAAATTATTTTAGAAAACTTGTTACAGTGCGAGGCTGCCTCCTAGTGGACTGCATATGAACTGCCCACCTGATTGGGTTTCTTTACTATTGTAGTTTTCAGCTATGTGTCTAGTGATAGAAATTCATGGTGCAGAATCTAACACTTTAACACAGTGTTTTCCAAAGAGCATGTCTCCAGCTGTTGCAAAACTACATCTCCCAGCATGCCCGGACAGCCAAAGGCTGTCCGGGCATGCTGGGAGTTGTAGTTTTGCAACAGCTGGAGACACTCTTTGGAAAACACTGCTTAAACAGACGGGTTTACACAGTAATTTTCTTTTATATTCACAATTACGCGTTGTTTTCGATGACTACTCCCATACATCTTCACCACTGACACAGTGGCTACCACTTTCTGATTTATGCAAATTAATAAAAGTTATCAAGGCCCCGCCCCTTTATTGGCAACAGTAAATACTTATAATAAGTTGATGACAATTGGTTCTGATGCTGAACGCCCAGCGATCTGCTGTAATCTGTGCTGGAACCAAGTGTTCTATTTTCCTGCAACGCCCCCACAGGGAAAATGTGGTATTACACATTACCTATTGAAAGCAATAGGTTATAAATGTCATCTATAAAAGGTGCTGGGTCCCTCAGAGTAAGAGACACTATAACAGGGGTACTCATCTAGCAAACCGAGGTCCAAACCGGACCGGCAATCAGAACCTCTGTCCCGTAGGTGCCGGAGGGGATCCAGAGAGAGGTGGATCTGATCTCCCTGCGCTCAATTGTATCGGTGCCTTAAAGAAACCAATACAAACTGAAAAGCCAAGCATTGGTCAGAGCGAGGGAACATTTTGCTTTCTGCCTAGTGGCCACTATGTGTCGCCCTGATTAGCTCTGCCTGCATCATTCTGCTCTGTCCAGGCCTGACTAGATGAGGCCAGAGCAGCAGAACAGTGCAGGAGCGGGGCATGTGAAGATTCTCAGGGGGACAGTCCTGTTCCTCGACCAGTAGCCTCTAGTTGTTACAAAACTACAACAGCTTCCATCGTGCTCTTCAGTTAGTGCAAGATGGGAGCTAGAGACTCACAGGTTTTGAAAAAATGATTCAGAACACAGTGGCATAGTTCATTAGGGGCACCCTGTCCATAAGGGGATGGTAACAGTAGGTAAGGGAGAGAGCTGGTTCTCTGTAGATGTACCTCCTGTAGCTAGATCCCCCTGTAGGTAGTGTACCTCCTGCAGAGAGGTCCCCCTGTAAGTCCCCCTGTAGGTAGTGTACCTCCTGTAGGTACTGTACCTCCTGTAGATAGGACCCGCTGAAGGTAGTGTACTTCCTGTAGATAGGCCCCCCTGTTGGTAGTGTACCTCATGTAGATATTTCCACCTGTAGGTAGTGTTACTTTCTGTAGATAGGTCCATCTGTAGGTAGTGTACCTCCTGTAGATAGGTCCCCTGTAGGTAGTGTTACCTCCTGTAGATAGGTCCCCTGTAGGTAGTGTTACCTCCTGTAGATGGGTCCCCTGTAGGTAGTGTACTTCCTGTAGATAGGTCCCCTGTAGGTAGTGTACCTCCTGTAGATGGGTCCCCTGTAGGTAGTGTTACCTCCTGTAGATGGGTCCCCTGTAGGTAGTGTACCTCCTGTAGATGGGTCCCCTGTAGGTAGTGTTACTTCCTGTAGATGGATCCCCTGTAGGTAGTGTTACCTCCTGTAGATGGGTCCCCTGTAGGTAGTGTACTTCCTGTAGATAGGTCCCCTGTAGGTAGTGTACTTCCTGTAGATATGTCCCCTGTAGGTAGTGTACCTCCTGTAGATGGGTCCCCTGTCGGTACTGTACCTCCTGTAGATGGGTCCCCTGTCGGTAGTGTTACCTCCTGTAGATAGGTCCCCTGTCGATAGTGTACCTCCTGTAGATAGGTCCCCTGTAGGTAGTGTACTTCCTGTAGATAGGTACCCCTACAGGTAACCCCCCTTTAGGTATTTTGCTTCCATTTGGTAGGACCAACATACTGTAAAACATGTGATCAGCCCCCTTGAGCGTTGTAATGGTGCCAAAAACTCACTTTACTTGGGGGTGATTACAGCTCCTCTTTAACCCATGTAAACTGTTTCCCACAATGCAATTTTAATTATGAACTCAAGGCATTTTTTTATACTGATACTTCTCCCTATCTCCTCTGCTAGTTTTTATGAAAGATCAGTCATGCTTCTACTATTTCATTATTTTTTCTTAACTAATTTAACATTTTCTAAATTACATTTTTGTATTATTTTCTTATATTCTATTGATTTCTAAAACTTTTTATATAATCCAAGGTAAGACTGTAAAGCTGAAGCACAAAAATTACTTGTTCCACAATCATACAGAGAGAATAATGAATAGATTTCTATGAACATTTTCAGTCTAGTTTACTGTAGCAGGTAAGAAAACACCTTAAGGACACAGGGCGTACATTTACCTACTACAGGACTTGGAATCAAGCTCAGAAACTGAGTTATGGCTCTTAAAAGGGTACTCCAGATGCCTGATCGCAGGGGTCCCCCGTGATCTTGCACGCTACACCCCGTTATAATCAGTCCCCGGAGCGTGTTCACCCTGGGTCTGATTACTGTCGATCACGGGGCCGTCACGCCCCCTCCCATAGACTTGCATTGAGGGGCGGGGCATGACGTCACACGGGGCGGAGCCGTCACGCTCTTTCACTCGCGTGGTCGGGATCCGAAGCCTCCAGCGTTGCAGGAAGCCGTTGAGGTGGGTGCTGCAGCCGAGATCCCGGGGGTCCCCAGCAGCGGGACCTCCGCGATCTGACATCTTATCCCCTATCCTTTCCCGAGTGCAGCGCTCCGGCTCTCCCATAGAGATTCATTGAGGGGGCATGTCGGCCATCGCTTCATGCTGTGGTCAACACGCCCATTCAGGAGGAGAGCCGGGACCCCAGCGGTTGGACCCCCCGTGATCTGACACTTAGCCCCTATTTTTTGGATAGGGGCTAAGTTTTTCTATTTTGTTATCTTTTTGAAAGAGAACACCAACTAAGTAGCTGATCGGGGGGAGGGGCGACCGCTGGGACCCCACGCGATCTCCGGAATGGGACCTCGGCTCTCTCAGTGAGGAGCGCGGGTCTTTCACTGTTAGATGCCACGCGCTCCATTTCTTTCTATGGAAGCGCCAATGATGCACGAGTGCTGTACTAGGGTGTCTTTGGCTCTTCCACTGAAATGAATGGAGCAAGTACAGTCTACCGCACGCGTTCCTCATTGAGAACCAGGCTCTGTTCTGGAGATTGCAGGGGGTCCCACCATTCAGTCCCCCGCGACCAGCTACTTGTACCCTATCCCGTGGATAAGGGATAAGTTAATTTAGGCTGGAGCTCTCCTTTATAAACACTATTATGATTTCACAGCCTTAAAACATAGAATATAAAGAATGGCGATAAACTGTTATGACATCATCCCAACAGAACGCAGCCAAGGAATACATACAAATACATCATAGGAAGAACAAGAAAATCTATTGTGACATGAACGCAATGGAACATCATCAGAAAAGTACACAGGAAATAAATAATAACCATAGAATGTAACCTTTTATTTGTTACATAGATTATTACTGTGACATCATTTTAATGGGACACAACTGACGAAAAAAAGCTATTGGGGCATCATCAAAATGTAAAACTAAGCAGATAGTGACATCATCACAACAGATCACAGCCTACTGGAGTTGCTGTCTTAACCCCTTAAAGGACTCATTTTCACCTTAAAGGAAAACTGTCACTTGTTTTCTCCCGCACTATCCACAGGTACTGGTGTGGTGGATAGTGCGGGAGACGCTGATTAAAACGAGCCCTACCTTGTCCGGATCTGTGCCGCCATTCTCCTGCAATTGTAGTTTTATTATCTGGTGAAATCTTCCTGTAGCTGGCATGGGCGGGGCTTCGGCGCTTAACTGGCACTGAAGTCAGCGCCGCTTATGAATATTCATCCCCCCTCCCTCCAGTTCTCCCTCTCTTTGCCGCTCCTAACTGAAGGGAGGGGGGATGAATATTCATAAGCGGCGCTGAAGTCAGTGCCAGTTAAGCGCCGAAGCCCCGCCCGTGCCAGTTACAGGAAGATTTCACCAGATAATAAAACTACAATTGCGGGAGAACTGCGGCACAGATCCGGACAAGGTAAGGCTCGTTTTAATCAGCGTCTCCCGCACTATCCACCAGTACCTGTGGATAGTGCGGGAGAAAACAAGTGACAGTTTTCCTTTAAAGGACATCTGCAGCGTGATTAACACGTCCCCTATCCACAGGATAGGGGATAAGTGTTTGATCGCGGGGCGTCTGACCACTGGGACCCCCTGTGATCTCCTGTACCGGGCCGCGGCTGTCCCGTGCAGGGGGCGTGCCAGCCGCAGCATGACGTTGCAGCCGGCACGCCTCCTCCATACATCTCTATGGGAGAGGCGGGGAGGCAGCGTTCATGCCTCCCCGTCTCCCCCATAGAACTGTATGGGGACGGGGAGGAGACGGGGTGTCACCATCAACCTGGCGGCGCCCCGTTAAGGAGATCGAGGGGGGTCCCAGCGGTCGGACCCCCCGCGATCAAACACTTATCTCCTATCTTGTAGATAGGGGATAAGTGTATATTGCGCTGCAGTTGTCCTTTAAAGCGTACCCGTCAGATCCAACAAATTATTTTTTATATATATATATATATATATATATATATATATATATATATATATACACACACCGTATATACTCGAGTATAAGCCGAGTTTTTCAGCACGATTTTTCGTGCTGAAAACACCCCCCTCGGCTTATACTCGAGTGAACTCTCCACCTGCAGTGGTCTTCAACCTGCAGACCTCCAGAGGTTTCAAAACTACAACTCCCAGCCGATGGCTGCCCGGGCTTGCTGGGAGTTGTAGTTTTGAAACCTCCGGAGGTCCGCAGGTTGAAGACCACTGCGGCCTTCGACATCATCCAGCCCCCTCTCACCCCCCTTTAGTTCTGTACAGTACTCGCCTCCGCTCGGCGCTGGTCCGGTGCTGCAGGACTGTCCGGAGAGGAGGTCGTCCGGTGGGATAGGGGTTCCGGGCTGCTATCTTCACCGGGGAGGCCTCTTCTAAGCGCTTCGGGCCCGGCCGAATAGTCACGTTGCCTTGACGACGACGCAGAGGTACGTTCATTACCAACGTACTTCTGCGTCATCGTCCAGGCAACGCCTCTATTCCGGGCCCGCAGCGCGGAGAAGAGGCGCCCCCGGGGGAAAATAGCAGCCCGGAACCACTATCCCACCGGACAACCTCCTCTCCGGACAGTCCTGCAGCACCGGACCAGCACCGAACGGAGGCGAGTACTGTACAGAACTAAAGGGGGTGAGAGGGGGCTGGATGATGTCGAAGGCCGCAGTGGTCTTCAACCTGCGGACCTCCGGAGGTTTCAAAACTACAACTCCCAGCAAGCCCGGACAGCCGATGGCTGTCCGGGCTTGCTGGGAGTTGTAGTTTTGAAACCTCTGGAGGTCCGCAGGTTGAAAACCACTGAGGGCGGATGATGACAAGAGGATGATGAAGGGGGGGGGGGATGATGAAGGGGGGGTGTGGGATGATGACAAGGGGATGATGAAGGGGGGGGGGTGGGATGATTACAAGGGGATGATGAAGGGGGGTGGGGATGATGACAAGGGGATGATGAAGGGGGGGTGTGGGGATGATGACAAGGGGATGATGAAGGGGGGGGTGTGGGATGATGACAAGGGGATGATGAAGGGGGGTGGGGATGATGACAAGGGGATGATGAAGGGGGGGGGGTGGGATGATGACAAGGGGATGATGAAGGGGGGGTGTGGGATGATGACAAGGGGATGATGAAGGGGGGTGGGGATGATGACAAGGGGATCATGAAGGGGGGGTGTGGGATGATTACAAGGGGATGATGAAGGGGGGTGGGGATGATGACAAGGGGATCATGAAGGGGGGGTGTGGGATGATTACAAGGGGATGATGAAGGGGGGTGGGGATGATGACAAGGGGATGATGAAGGGGGGGTGTGGGATGATTACAAGGGGATGATGAAGGGGGGTGGGGATGATGACAAGGGGATGATGAAGGGGGGGGTGTGGGATGATGACAAGGGGATGATGACAGGTGATGATGATGAGGGTCTGGATGATGACAGGCGGTGATGATGATGAGGATGTTAATGACGGGGGTCTGGATGATGACAGGGGGGGATGATGTATTTCCCACCCTAGGCTTATACTCGAGTCAATAACTTTTCCTGGGATTTTGGGTTGAAATTAGGGGCCTCGGCTTATACTCTAGTATATACGGTATATATCACTCAGTACCTAATCCTGACCATGTACATCTAATTTTTATGTGTCTAGCACTTTTATTGTTGTATTACACTTTTAATTTAGCTCACTAGTCTGAATTCCTCTCAAAGGGAGGGGGCGTGGCCTCACTGTGCAGGTCTCCGCCCCCTCCCTCAGTATGCTGTCTGCTCACATCTCCCCAGCCTGTCCTCACTGACAGTAGCGGGACACAAGCTGACAGTGGGAGGATTTTTCCTCCAGCTATGAGCCCTGTGCTCACAGCTGTCAATCAAGGAAGTGTGTCCATGACATAGGTGATGACGCATGGACACAGCAGGACTAGTATGTGTCCAAGCAGGTGGGGGGGGGGGGCAGTTGTTTGACTGGCATTTTCAGTATAAAATACTGAAAATGTTCTAATGAAAGCAATTGCAAAACCTATTGGTTATACATGCTTTACAACATATCAAAAGTTTTTGTATCTGATAGTGCCCATTTAAGGACTCAAAACAATCTTCGTTTTTGCACTTTAGTTTTTTTCCTCCTCATCTTCTAAAAATCATAAACACATTAAATTTTGCACCTACAGACCCATATAAGGGCTTGTTTTTTGCGTTACCAATTTTACTTTGTAATGACATCACTTATTTTATAACATAATCTGTGGTGAAACAAAAAAAAATTTGCGGGGTGAAATGAAAAAAAAAACACCATTTCGCAACTTTTTAGGGCTTCTGTTTCTACGCAGTGCTTTTTTCAGTAAAAATGACACATTATGTTTATTCTGTAGGTCCATACAGTTACAGGGATACACCATTTATGTAGGTGTTATTTTACTACTTTTAAAAAAATTATAACTACATGCACCAAACTTAGTATGTTTAAAATTGTCATTCAGACCCCTATAACTTTTTTTTTTCCGTGTAAGGGGCTATATGAGGGCTTATTTTTGTTTTGATGGAACTTTTTGATTGCTTTTTATTCATATTTTTATGGTATATGAAGTGACCAAAAATTCACAATTTTGGACTTTGGTATTTTTTTTACGTGTACGCCATCAACCGTGCAGTTTAGCTAACCTTATATTTTAATAGTTCGGACATTTACACACGCGGCGGTACCACATATGATTATTATTTTTTTATTACTACATTATTTTATTTAAAAAAATAGGAAAAAAGAGGTAGATTCTAACTTTTATTGGGGGGAGGGCTTATTCACATTTATTCTCTTATTTTTAACTTTTTTTTTTAGCCCCCTTAGGAGTCTATACCATGCAATCTTGCAAGCTTGGAGCAGCAGATCGCCAATCGGACAACGAGGAGGCAGGCGAGGACCCTCCTGTCCTCCAGTAAGCTGATCGGGACATCGCGATTCTGTTGCGATAGTCCATATCAGCTCTGCTGAGTTGCCGGGATAGTTTTACTTTCATTTAAGATGCCGCAATCAACTTTGATCACGGTGTCTAAAGGGTTAATGGCGGGCCTTAGCCCGATCGGCGGTGCCCGGCATTTGCCGTGGGTCCTGGCTGCCCGTAGCAAACGGGACCCACAGGGTTTAACCTGTTCTCCGCTCGTGAGAACGGTTTAAACCCTGTTAGCAGGACTCAGGGCGTACAGCTACGCCCCGAGTCTTTAAGGACTCGGGAACAGCCCTGCGTCCTTAAGTGGTTAAAGTGTACCTGTACTCAACAAAACTTTTTATATATAATGTAGATAAGGGCTCTGTGCACTGAGGACAAGCAGGGCTCTGTACACTGAGGACAAGCAGGGCTCTGTACACTGAGGACAAGCAGGGCTCTGTACACTGAGGACAAGCAGGGCTCTGTACACTGAGGACAAGCAGGGCTCTGTACACTGAGGACAAGCAGGGCTCTGTACACTGAGGACAAGCAGGGCTCTGTACACTGAGCAAAAGCAGGGTTCTGTACACTGAGCAGGGCCCTGTACACTGAGCACGAGCAGGGCCCTGTACACTGAGCACAAGCAGGGCCCTGTACACTGAGCACAAGCAGGGCCCTGTACACTGAGCACAAGCAGGGCCCTGTACACTGAGCACAAGCAGGGCCCTGTACACTGAGCACAAGCAGGGCCCTGTACACTGAGCACAAGCAGGGCTCTGTACACTGAGCACAAGCAGGGCCCTGTACACTGAGCACAAGCAGGGCCCTGTACACTGAGGACAAGCAGGGCCCTGTACACTGAGGACAAGCAGGGCCCTGTACACTGAGGACAAGCAGGGCCCTGTACACTGAGGACAAGCAGGGCCCTGTACACTGAGGACAAGCCGGGCCCTGTGCACTGAGGGCAAGCCGGGCCCTGTGCACTGAGGGCAAGCCGGGCCCTGTGCACTGAGGGCAAGCCGGGCCCTGTGCACTGAGGGCAAGCCGGGCCCTGTGCACTGAGGGCAAGCAGGGCCCTGTACACTGAGGACAAGCAGGGCCCTGTACACTGAGGACAAGCAGGGCCCTGTACACTGAGGACAAGCAGGGCCCTGTACACTGAGGACAAGCAGGGCCCTGTGCACTGAGGGCAAGCCGGGCCCTGTGCACTGAGGGCAAGCCGGGCCCTGTGCACTGAGGGCAAGCCGGGCCCTGTGCACTGAGGGCAAGCCGGGCCCTGTGCACTGAGGGCAAGCCGGGCCCTGTGCACTGAGGGCAAGCCGGGCCCTGTGCACTGAGGGCAAGCAGGGCTCTGTAGACTGAGGGCAAGCAGGGCTCTGTACATTGAAAACCACAATTTTGCTACTTTTTAAGGTTTTCGTTATTAAGCAGCGCACTGATATAGAGGATGGTATTAACAGCTCTGTTTCTATCTTTGCAGATGACACCAAGCTTTGTAGCACGGTACAGTCTATAGAGGATGTGCATAGGTTACAAGATGACTTGGATAGACTAAGTGTCTGGGCATCCACTTGGCAAATGAGGTTCAATGTGGATAAATGTAAAGTTATGCATCTGGGTACTAATAACCTGCATGCATCGTATGTCTTAGGGGGGATTAAACTGGCAGAGTCACTGGTAGAGAAGGATCTGGGTGTACTTGTAGATCACAGACTACAAAATAGCATGCAATGTCAGGCTGCTGCTTCCAAAGCCGGCAGGATATTGTCATGTATCAAAAGAGGCATGGACTCAAGGGACAGGGACATAATACTCCCCCTTTATAAAGCATTGGTACGTCCTCACCTGGAATATGCTGTTCAGTTTTGGGCACCTGTCCATAAAAGGGACACTGCGGAGTTGGAAAGGGTGCAGAGACGTGCGACTAAACTAATATGGGGCATGGAACATCTTAGCTATGAGGAGCGATTAAAGGAGTTACAATTGTTTAGTCTTGAGAAGAGACGTTTAAGGGGGGATATGATAAACGTATATAAGTATATTAATGGCCCATACAAAAAATATGGAGAAAAACTGTTCCAGGTTAAACCCTCCCAAAGGATGAGGGGGCACTCCCTCCGTCTGGAGAAGAAAAGGTTTAGTCTAAAGGGGCGACACGCCTTCTTTACCGTGAGGACTGTGAATTTATGGAACGGTCTACCTCAGGAACTGGTCACAGCAGGAACAATTAATAGCTTTAAAACAGGGTTAGATACATTCCTGGAACAAAATAACATTAATGCTTATGCAGAATTATAAAACTACATCCCTTTCCCTTATCCCCTTACACCCTTCCCTTCAATTCCCATGTTGGACTTGATGGACATATGTCTTTTTTCAACCATACTAACTATGTAACTATGTAACTATGCAACTTTACGATAAAGTCAATGGGGATATTCATCAAGAGTGATGTAGGTGAACGTCTTTTTACCCCATTAATTCACGTGGTGGAAACTGTGTACCTGCATCAGATTTATTGCATGGTACAGGGCAAGTGATAAAATTGCGGTGACCCACGGTGATGGCGGGAGCACAGAGTGTAGCGGTGTAGGTGGATAGGGAAAGATGGAATTAACCCCAGGGGCAAGGTGTTATTAAACCCCTAATGTTCGTGACGCCAGAGTGGTTTTTGGTACCGGAACCACCCAAACGATATCTCCGCTATTCCAATGGCTACATAGAGAAAGGAGAGTCCACAACCAGTTATGGTTTAATGGAGGCTTTACTGAGGTCAGACAGGTGTTATTATCTTCACAGCTAGGCCAGAATCCCAGAGAGGTGGCCAGGAACACAGAAGACCTCGCAGCTTGGATGTTGGGGGTCCATGAGTCCATGACATATTTAAAGTAATAAAGGAAGACATCTGCCCACCACATAGGACCACAACATACTCCATGAGCAGATGGATGCAGATGAACAAGATGGAGCAGATGAAGCACAGGACGGCACAACTCCTACAAGTTTCCACTCATCATTTGATTAAAAGAAAACTATAATCATAAAAAACTGAGAAAAAAGAAAAACCAGTGTCTTAAAGTTTTAAAGGGGTACTCCGATGGAAATTTTATTTTATTGTAATCAACTTATGCCAAAAAGTAAACAGACAGAGTTGTAAATTACTTCTATTAAAAAAATCTTAATCTTTCCAGTACTTATCAGCTGCTGTATGCTACAGAGGAAGTTGTAAGTTCTTTCCAGTCTGACCACAGTGCTCCTTGCTGACACTGTTGTAGGAATCCAGACTTGTAATAATATTCAGCTTTAGTGGTTCCTGCCCGGGATAGTGAATTCGCAATAGTTGGAAAAACACAGACAGAGTCAGTGATCCTACAAGCGATTCCTCCTCCAGCATAGAAAGAAATACCTGCTGGAGGTCAGTGTCCAGTTTATTTATACAGACAACAGAGGGAGGTTTACAAAGCCACGCCCACATACACCGTACAAAGCCACGCCCACATACAACGTACAAAGCCACTCCCACATACACCGTAAAAAGCCACTCCCACATACACCGTACAAAGCAACACCCACATACACCGTAAAAAGCCACACCCACATACACCGTACAAAGCCACTCCCACATACAACGTACAAAGCCACTCCCACATACACCGTACAAAGCCACTCCCACATACACCGTACAAAGCCACACCCACATACACCGTACAAAGCCACTCCCAAATACACCACACAAAGCCACGCCCATACATACAGTCAGCATTAGGGTGCGTTCACACCAAGGAATAGGAGAGGAATCCTTGCGTAAAAATTCTGCCATGGAATTAAAAAAAATTTGCATGAAATTTGCGCAAAGTTTGTGCATAAATCGTGCGGAATTAATCCTTAGGCTAGGTTCAGACTACGGAATTTCCGACAGAAATTCAGTCGTAAAATTTTCGTCAGAAATTCCGCTTGCTAAAATGTCTAGTGTAGTGAATGGGTTTCCGTTCACAAATTCACACTTTGGATTTTATGAAGCGAAAAATCCGCTTAGAAATTTCCGCCTGAAGAATGGCGTTGCTCTTTCCTCAGGCAGAAATACGTGCGGAACACATTGCAGTCTATTGGAGACTGCAGTGTCCGCGCGGTCCTAGCGCCGACTGATTCAGCCGGCGCTGGCCGCACTCGGAATCTCCGGGCGGAAGTTTTCTGCCTGCAGATTCCGCAGTCTGATCCTAGCCTTAGGGTGCGTTCATACTGAGTAATTCAAGGGGAATTTACTTGAGTAATTCCTTTTGAATTCTCTGCTTAGAAATGATTAACATCTGCTTTGCCACTGACTTCATTGTATTTCACTCTGCACTATTCACACTGCGTAAATTCCGCTCGCAGAATTCCGTTCCGCTAGAAGAAAGAACATGTTAATTTTCTTGTGGAATATGCGAGCAGAAGTCCATTGAAGTCAATGCTAAAAAATGGAAATTCCGCACGAAAAAAAAAAAAAAAGAGAAATTCCAATTGGTGGTTGTAGTCCAAAAAAAAAACTGTTTCCTCCTATATTCCGCGTGGAAAATCTGCACGGAATTGCGCGTTAATTCTGTGCAAATTTCGTGCAAAAAAAACGTTAGTTCCACAACGGAATTTTTACGCGAGGATTCCTCTCCTATTCCTCAGTGTGAACGCACCCTTAGGTTACAAGGCTATTATGCCGCCTACAGAAGACATGACACACCTCCATGTGTCATCAATGACCACCACATCTGCAGCTAATTCACAAATCTGTCGGTTTACATTTTGGCACCAGTTGATTAAAATAAAATAAAATGACAACACATGAATCTATGTCATATGACACAATATGACACCGCCATGAAGGCAATGTGACAACTTAATATTTCCACGACAACACCTCTGTCCATGTCAGGAACTGTCCAGAGTAGGAGCAAATCCCCATTGAAAACCTCTCCTGCTCTGGACAGTTCCTGGCATGGACAGAGGTGTCAGCAGAGAGCACTGTGGTCAGTCTGGAAAGAAATTCAAAAATAAAAGAACTTCCTGTGGAGCATACAGCAACTGATAAGTACTGTAAGGGTTAAGATTTTTAAATAGAAGTAACTTACAAATCTGTTTAACTTTCTGGCACCAGTTTATTTAAAAAAATAAAAATAAAAGTTTTCCACTGGAGAACCCCTTTAAGACATTTAGAAGGAATCTTGCAATGAAAAAAATATATACATCTTCATTCCATCATTGTCTGATGTCTCTCTATTTGCATAAATAAAGTAGAGCCCGACACTCACCAATGATGCTTGAAAGGGTAAAGAGTTTATTCACATCACAAGAAAAGGTACAGGACGCGTTTCGGCAGTAAGCCTTTCTCAGCTGTCTAACCAAATGACCTGAAATATAAATTTTTTCCCCCGGAGTACCCCTTTAACCTCTTCAGGACATAGGGCGTATGGATACGCCCTGCATCCCGAGTCCTTAAGGACCGAGGGCGTATCCATACGCCCGTGGGAATTCCGGCCCCCACCGCTAGCCGGTTGGGGACCGGAGCCGGATGCCTGCTGAAATCGTTCAGCAGGCATCCCGGCATATCGCCCAGGGGGGTCATTATGCCCCCCCATGTCGGCAATCACCGCAGATCGCTGGACAATTCAGTCCAGCGATCTGCGGCGACTCCGGGTCAATCGAGTCTCCAGTGACCCGATGACCCGGAATTACTGGCTGTTCGGGGCCGTCTCTGACGGCCCCGAACAGCCAGAGCCTGCAGGGGTGAGGTGGCACTGGTGCCACCTCACGATCGCCCTGATTCGTCGGCCGGATTACCGGCCGACCAATCAGGGCGCCTGCTGCGGGTGTCACTCCCGCACCCGTTCCGCCCCTCTTCTGGAGGACGTGAGCGGGTGCGGGACGTGCACCCCGGGTGCTGGGGACCCAGATCCCCGGCGTTAATGTTGGGATCGGGGCCCCAGGAGCGGTGGCCGCGGCGGCGACGACGAGGGACTGACCTGCAGCGTCTGGATCGTTGGAGGTGAGTGACAGCCTCCTGCTGTTGCTTAGCAACAGCTCCCAGCATGCAAAAAGGGCATGCTGGGAGCTGTAGTTATGCAACAGCAGGAGGCAGACCACCACAACTCCCAGCATTCCCTTATGGGCATGCTGGGACTTGTAGTTTTGCAACAGCTGGAGGCACATTTTTTCTATGGAAAAGTGTACCTTCAGCTGTTGTGTAACTACAACTCCCAGCTTGCACAAACAGCTAAAGTGCATGCTGGGAGTTGTAGTGGTGCATCTGCTGGTTGCATAACTACAACTCCCAGCATGCCCGTTGGCTGCTGAGAGTTGTAGTTTTGCAACAGCTGAAGGCACACTGGTTGTGAAACTCAGTTTTTTTTTACCTAACTTAGTGTTTCACGACCGGTGTGCCTCCAGCTGTTGCAAACTACAACTCTCAGCAGTCACCGTACACCATGCACCGTACATGCTGGGAGTTGTAGTTTTGCAACAGCTGGAGGCACACTGGTTGTGAAACACTGAGTTAGGTCACAAACTCAGTGATACATAACCAGTGTGCCTACAGTTGTTGCAAAACTGCAACTCTCAGCAGTCACCGACGGGCATGCTGGGAGTTGTAGTTATGCAACAGCTGGATGTCCCCCCCAATGTGAACGTACAGGGTACACTCACATGGGCGGAGGATTACAGTAAGTATCGGGCTGCAAGTTTGAGCTGCCGCAAACTTTCTGCTGCAGCTCAAATTGCCAGCGAGAAACTACTGTGAACCCCCCCGCCCGTGTGACTGTACCCTAAAAACACTACACTACACTAACACAAAAAATAAAATAAAAAGTAAAAAACACTACATATACACATACCCCTACACAGCCCCCCTCCCCTCCCCAATAAAAATGAAAAACGTCTGGTACGCCACTGTTTCCAGAACGGAGCCTCCAGCTGTTGCAAAACAACTCCCAGTATTGTCGGACAGCCGTTGACTGTCCAGGCATGCTGGGAGTTTTGCAACAGCTGGAGGCCCCCTGTTTGGGAATCACTGGCGTAGAATACCCCTATGTCCACCCCTATGCAATCCCTAATTTAGGCCTCAAATGCGCATGGCGCTCTCACTTTGGAGCCCTGTCGTATTTCAAGGCAACAGTTTAGGGCCACATATGGGGTATCGCCGTACTCGGGAGAAATTGTGTTACAAATTTTGGGGGGTATTTTCTGCTTTTACCCTTTTTAAAAATGTAAAATTTTTGGGAAAACAAGCATTTTAGGTAAAAAAAATAATTTTTTTTTTACATATGCAAAAGTCGTGAAACACCTGTGGGGTATAAAGGTTCACTTAACCCCTTGTTACATTCCCCGAGGGGTCTAGTTTCCAAAATGGTATGCCATGTGGGTTTTTTTTTGCTGTCCTGGCACCATAGGGGCTTCCTAAATGCGGCATGCCCCCAGAGAAAAATTTGCGTTCAAAAAGCCAAATGTGACTCCTTCTCTTCTGAGACCTGTAGTGCGCCAGCAGAGCACTTCTCACCCCCATATGGGGTGTTTTCTGAATCGGGAGAAATTGGGCTTCAAAATTTTAGGGGTATTTTCTGCTATTACCCTTTTTAAAAATAAAAATTTTTGGGGAAAACAAGCATTTTAGGTAAAATTATTACCGTATATACTCGAGTATAAGCCGACCCGAGTATAAGCCGAGACCCCTAATTTCAACCCAAAATCCCAGGAAAAGTTATTGACTCGAGTATAAGCCTAGGGTGGGAAATACCTCATCCCCCCCTGTCATCATCCAGACCCGTCATTAACATCCTCATCATCATCCCCTTGTCATCATCCCACACATCCCCCCTTCATCATCCTCTTATCATCCCACACATCCCCCTTCATCATCCCCTTATCATCCCACACATCCCCCCTTCATCATCCCCTTGTCATCATCCCACACATCCCCCCTTCATCATCCCCTTATCATCCCGCACATCCCCCCTTCATCATCCCCTTATCATCCCGCACATCCCCCCTTCATCATCCCCTTATCATCCCACACATCCCCCCTTCATCATCCCCTTATCATCCCGCACATCCCCCCTTCATCATCCCCTTATCATCCCGCACATCCCCCCTTCATCATCCCCTTATCATCCCACACATCCCCCCTTCATCATCCCCTTATCATCCCGCACATCCCCCCTTCATCATCCCCTTATCATCCCACACCCCCCCCTTCATCATCCCCTTATCATCCCACACCCCCCCCCTTCATCATCCCCTTATCATCCCACACCCCCCCCTTCATCATCCCCTTGTCATCATCCCACACATCCCCCCTTCATCATCCCCTTATCATCCCACACATCCCCCCTTCATCATCCCCTTATCATCCCGCACATCCCCCCTTCATCATCCCCTTATCATCCCACACCCCCCCCTTCATCATCCCCACCCCCCCCTTCATCATCCCCACCCCCCTTCATCATCCCCACACCCCCCCTTCATCATCCTCTTCTCATCATTCGCCCTCAGTGGTCTTCAACCTGCGGACCTCCAGAGGTTTCAAAACTACAACTCCCAGCAAGCCCGGGCAGCCATCGGCTGTCCGGGCTTGCTGGGAGTTGTAGTTTTGAAACCTCCGGAGGTCCGCAGGTTGAAGACCACTGCGGCCTTCAACATCATCCAGCCCCCTCTCACCCCCCTTTAGTTCTGAGTACTCACCTCCGCTCGGCGCTGGTCCGGTCCTGCAGGGCTGTCCGGTGAGGAGGTGGTCCGGTGGGGAGGTGGTCCGGGCTGCTATCTTCACCGGGGGCGCCTCTTCTCCGCGCTTCCGGCCCGGAATAGAGGCGTTGCCTTGACAATGACGCAGAAGCACCTATGCGTCGTTGTCACGGCAACGTGACTATTCTGAGGCCGGGCCCGAAGCGCTTAGAAGAGGCCTCCCCGGTGAAGATAGCAGCCCGGAACCACTATCCCACCGGACCACCTCCCCACCGGACAGCCCTGCAGGACCGGACCAGCGCCGAGCGGAGGTGAGTACAGAACTAAAGGGGGTGAGAGGGGGGCTGGATGATGTTGAAGGCCGCAGTGGTCTTCAACCTGCGGACCTCCGGAGGTTTCAAAACTACAACTCCCAGCAAGCCCGGACAGCCGATGGCTGCCCGGGCTTGCTGGGAGTTGTAGTTTTGAAACCTCTGGAGGTCCGCAGGTTGAAGACCACTGCGGGTGGGGGAGTTCACTCGAGTATAAGCCGAGGGGGGTGTTTTCAGCACGAAAAATCGTGCTGAAAAACTCGGCCTATACTCGAGTATATACGGTATTTTTTTTTTTACATTTGCAAAAGTCGTGAAACACCTGTGGGGTATTAAGGTTCACTTTATCCCATGTACATTCCCCGAGGGGTCTAGTTTCCAAAATGGTATGCCATGTGTTTTTTTTTTGTTGCTGTTCTGGCACCATAAGGGCTTCCTAAAGGTAACATGCCCCCCAAAAACCATTTCAGAAAAACGTACTCTCCAAAATCCCCTTGTCGCTCCTTCTCTTCTGAGCCCTCTACTGCACCCACCGAACACTTTACATAGACATATGAGGTATGTCCTTACTCAAGAGAAATTGGGCTACAAATACAAGTAAAAATTTTGTTCTTTTACCCCTTGTAAAAATTCAAAAATTGGGTCTACAAGAACATGTGAGTGTAAAAAATGAAGATTGTGAATTTTCTCCTTCACTTTGCTGCTATTCGTGTGAAACACCTAAAGGGTTAAAACGCTGACTGAATGTTATTTTGAATACTTTGGGGGGTGTAGTTTTTATAATGGGGTCATTTATGGGGTATTTCTAATATGAAGACCCTTCAAATCCACTTCAAACCTGAACTGGTCCCTGAAAAATACTGAGTTTGAAAATTTTGTGAAAAATCGGAAAATTGCTGCTGACCGTTGAAGCCCTCTGGTGTCTTCCAAAAGTGAAAACTCATCAATTTTATGATGCAAACATAAAGTAGACATATTGTATATGTGAACCAAAAATAAATGTATTCGTAATATCCATTTTCCTTACAAGCAGAGAGCTTCAAAGTTAGAAAAATGCAAAATTTTCAAATTTTTCATCAAATTTACGGATTTTTCACCAAGAAATGATGCAAGTATCGACAAAAATTTACCACTATGTTAAAGTAGAATATGTCACGAAAAAACAATCTCGGAATCAGAATGATAACTAAAAGCATTCCAGAGTTATTAATGTTTAAAGTGACAGTGGTCAGATGTGCAAAAAACGCTCCGGTCCTTAAGGCCAAAATGGGCTCCGTCCTGAAGGGGTTAACACTATTCCTTGCTCCTGGTCAATAGTGATTGTGGTTTTTAGGGTTAGTCTGAAACCCAGTAGGGTTAAATAATACTGTATATTTTAAATGAATAAAGATTGTATATTTTAGGGGGGGGGGGGGGGGTTACCCCTAAAGAGTTGATTTATTTTTGTGCCCTGGGACTTTTTAAGGAATTTTGGCTTCCCAACCATTGTACCCCCAGCTGTTGCAAAACTGCAACTCCTTTGGCTGTCCGGGCATGCTGGGAGTTGTAGTTTTGCATCAGCTGTAGGCACCCTGGTTGGGAAACACTGGTCTAGGGGAAGGCTGTCAGGGGCTGATGGGAGTTGTACTTATGGTAACTGCCTTGGGGTGTAGTGTAGTTGGGGTGTTGCTTCGGTATATGAGGGGTTAATTTAACCCCTGTCACTCGTGATGCCAGGGTGAGGGTTAATCTGCTGAGGTAAATCTTCGGCCTATCACCACCCTTCCCAGAAACGATAGGTGCGTGCTTAAATGAATGAAGGCCCACAATAGAGATGAACTTGAACTTGCATAAACTTTACTGAGGTACTTGCGGTACATCCAATTAACAGCAACAGTCTTAGCAATACAGTCTCTATACAGCACGGCAGTGATTGACAGATGCTGAGGACCATTGACTTATTCAAAGGATCATTAGAATTAGGATTGATGCAGAGATCCGTCCGGATTTAGGGGTCTATTTAGGTCCGGTGATCTTGCTGAGCTGCACAGATCCTCCTTCATCAGCAGCCCACGAGGAAAGAGAGAGAGTAATGGCCGCCGCTCCCTTATATGGGCAGGGCCGTTTTGGATTGGTCCAAGTCAGCTGTCAGTCATCGTTACAATGCATGGTAGGTGCATACGTCAGGGGAACCTCCAAAGGTCCTAAAGCAAAAAACCATAGAGTTCCTACCTGATCACATGACCCACAGGTCCTGCTACGCTGCGAACAGGTACATAACTAAATATATACATTTCTATACCTATAGTTATATAAATATGAAATAGAAGTACTATATATCTACTGACTAAGTGAGAGGTGACAAGGGGAAAAATAGAAAAGAGGGACCCCGACGTCCAAGGGACTCTGACTATGGGGACCTCTATGCAGGTAACGTATAGGATAGGGTACCGGGACACCACATACTTTTACACCATTTCGCAAGACATATCTAGGGGATCAGTCTAGATATCCATAATTATAGCACATATTGGGGGAGATTTATCAAAACCTGTCCAGAGGAAGAGTTACGGAGGTTCCAATAGAAACCAATCAGATCGCTTCTTTCATTTTGTAGAGACCTTGTTAAACATGAAAGAAGCGATCAGATTGGTTGCTATGGGCAACTTTTCCTCTGGACAGGTTTTAATAAATCTCCCCCATTATTTTCAAGAACATATTAGCCAGTGTCACATGTGCCCCAAAGTCACAACACTCCTTGTATAGTATAATACATTTTTCTTGTATTCTCTGTACAGTCACAGTCTCTGTATAGTATATATGTGGTGTCCCGGTACCGTATTACATACAGTACCTTGGTAGGGGTCCCCAAAGTCAGAGTTCCTAGGAACCGTGGGGTCCTCAGATCTAGTCTAATATATTGCACAATTGAAAGTGTACTTACCTTGCGCTAGCGTCGCAGGACCTGCGGGTCACGTGGCAAGGTTTAGTCTCTATGGTTAATGCAAAGGACCTTTGGAGGTTAATAGGCCATGTGATACCCACAATACTTTGTGAGGCTGATTGACAGATGGCGTGGACCAATCCTAAAACCAGCCCCTGCCCATATAAGGGAGCTGTCACCGAATGAGGTAGGACCTCCGCAACTTACAACGACAATTACTAGGCCAAAGCCTTGCGGCCTCGGCTGAATTACACAGAGAGTTCTTATAAATTCTCCGTAATTACTGGCAAGGACCCTGGACCTAAACTTAACCCCATATCCAGCGCATACTAAATTCCTGCAAGCTAAAGAACTTACTCAAAGTCCCAACCAACGGTCAATCTCAGCCAAACTGTTCATAGACTCTGTACAAAGACTGTTTGTATGTTCGCATGTTACAGAAAATCTTCAGTAAAAGTTTATGCAAGTTTTCAGCGAAGCTCTGGTTGTGGACAATACTTTATTCAGCAAACACCTATCGTCCTTGGGAAGGGTGGCAATAGGCCAAGTCATACAGCATTTAACCCTCACCCTGGCGTCACGACTGACAAGGGTTTATAGCACCCTTTATAACCTGCACAGCAACATCCCGTTCACCATACACACACGGTCTCTGTATAGTGTATACATATCACAGCCCCGGTCTCTGTATAGTATATACATATCACAGCCCCGGTCTCTGTATAGTATATACATATCACAGCCCCGGTCTCTGTATAGTATATACATATCACAGCCCCGGTCTCTGTATAGTATATACATATCACAGCCCCGGTCTCTGTATAGTATATACATATCACAGCCCCGGTCTCTGTATAGCATATACATATCACAGCCCCGGTCTCTGTATAGTATATACATATCACAGCCCCGGTCTCTGTATAGTATATACATATCACAGCCCCGGTCTCTGTATAGTATATACATATCACAGCCCCGGTCTCTGTATAGTATATACATATCACAGCCCCGGTCTCTGTATAGTATATACATATCACAGCCCCGGTCTCTGTATAGTATATACATATCACAGCCCCAGTCTCTGTATAGTATATACATATCACAGCCCTGGACTCTGTATAGTATATACATATTACAGCCCCGGTCTCTGTATAATATATACATATCACAGCATATTACAGCCCCGGTCTCTGTATAGTATATATGTATTACAGCCCCGGTCTCTGTATAGTATATACATATCACAGCATATTACAGCCCCGGCCTCTGTATAGTATATACATATCACAGCCCCGGTCTCTGTATAGTATATACATATTACAGCCCCGGCCTCTGTATACTATATACATATCACAGCCCCGGTCTCTGTATAGTATATACATATCACAGCCCCGGTCTCTGTATAGTATATACATATCACAGCCCCAGTCTCTGTATAGTATATACATATCACAGCCCTGGACTCTGTATAGTATATACATATTACAGCCCCGGTCTCTGTATAATATATACATATCACAGCATATTACAGCCCCGGTCTCTGTATAGTATATATGTATTACAGCCCCGGTCTCTGTATAGTATATACATATCACAGCATATTACAGCCCCGGCCTCTGTATAGTATATACATATCACAGCCCCGGTCTCTGTATAGTATATACATATTACAGCCCCGGCCTCTGTATACTATATACATATCACAGCCCCGGTCTCTGTATAGTATATACATATCACAGCCCCGGTCTCTGTATAATATATACATATCACAGCATATTACAGCCCCGGTCTCTGTATAGTATATATGTATTACAGCCCCGGTCTCTGTATAGTATATACATATCACAGCATATTACAGCCCCGGCCTCTGTATAGTATATACATATCACAGCCCCGGTCTCTGTATAGTATATACATATCACAGCCCCGGCCTCTGTATACTATATACATATCACAGCCCCGGTCTCTGTATAGTATATACATATCACAGCCCCGGCCTCTGTATAGTATATACATATCACAGCCCCGGTCTCTGTATAGTGTATACATATCACAGCCCCGGTCTCTGTATAGTATATACATATCACAGCCCCGGTCTCTGTATAGTATATACATATCACAGCCCCGGTCTCTGTATAGTGTATACATATCACAGCCCCGGTCTCTGTATACTATATACATATCACAGCCCCGTCCTCTGTATACTATATACATATCACAGCCCCGTCCTCTGTATAGTATATATGTATATAAGCACAGTCTTTGTGCGGATCACGCCCTGACCACGCTGCCGGGCTCTCTGCACAGTTACCAGGACGCGCAGTGGCTCCCCGATCACATCGATCGCTCCTCTATTCCCTCCACAGCTCCCGCTGTCTGCTCCGATCCCTCGCTCGGCCTCTCGGCTGCTCAGGCCTGGGCCGCGGTGCCTTGTGGGTAGCCGTCTCCCTCTAGCCCCTCCCTCCTCCTGTCTTCTTGCCGGTTGTGTTCGCGTCTCTCGTCTCTGTCTCCCGTACACCGGAGCCGCACACATGGCGCTGCACGTCCCCAAGGCCCCGGGCTTTGCCCAGATGCTGAAAGAAGGAGCCAAGGTAAGGAGGGGCCCCGGGGGAGAGGAGCGGAGCCGACATGTGCGCACATGGAAACTTCCAGAACAGGCCGGGGGATGACAGGCACATTACAGGGGGGCTGAGGTATGACGTCTGTACAGCGGCCCGGGGGTAACATATGACGTCACACACACACACACACGGAGACCTAATTATCACTAATAATCTGATGGGTTATTGATTAGTCACGTCTGACCAGCGCTTACTGCAGAGACCGGCGCCCACCAGACATGGCTCATACATAGCGAAGCCAAAGAAATCCCCAGTCCTCTTTATTCACACCCTTTGGAAACACATGCACGCTCAGCTAATATGAATGTACATGTGTTCGGAATGGCCAGAGAAGGGGGGGGTGGGTTCTTTGGGGTAATGCTGCTACCAGAGGTGTCTGGAATCCGTGTCACACCCTACCTCTGTCAATGAAGAACACATGCATGCTCATATAAGATGAATGTGCATATGTTCTCAATGGACAAGGGAGTTATTTGGGGTAATAGTACTGCCAGAGGTGTGTGGCATTGTTATACCGCTGTCACTGCCCTTCCCTTAAAATGGGAACACGTCTCAGTCACTCACAATAGGGGGGGTTACAGACTACAGGGACCCCCAGGAGATAGAACAGATCACTATAGGACCCTACGTTGACCAGACCTTAAAGGGGTTATCCAAGAATTAAAAAAAAACAAAGCTAATTTCTTTCAAAAACAGCTCCACGTCTGTCCCCAGGTTGGGTGTGGTATTACAACTTGGCTCCATTCACTTCCATGGAACTGAGCTGCAGAACCGCACCCAACCTGGGGACAGACGAGGAGCGGCTTTTGAAAGAAATTAGCTCTGTTTTTCTATTATTACTGTATAACCCCTGTAGTTCAGAACATGACTATGGCTGTCTGGGACATGCTGGGAGTTGTAGTTTTGCAACAGCTGGAGGTACCCTGGTTGGGAAACATTGGTGTAGGGATCATGTTATAGTCCTAGACTCTTCGGGAATCTTCCGACTTGATCTATGAGTCTCCAGAAAAACTGAAGACGTTTTCCCTTAAAGAAGTACTCGGGTTATATTTTTATTTTTATTATTTTTTTTAACCCTATATGCCCGGGCTGCCAAGCGAAACAAACTTTAAAGGAGTAGTCCAGCGGTGATTCAGTGGTGAGCAACTTATCCCCTATCCTAAGGATAGGGGATAAGTTGCAGATCGCGGGGGGTCCGACCCCTGGGGCCCCCTGCGATCTCCTGTACGGAGCCCCGACAGCCCGCTGGAAGTGGGCGTGTCGACCTCCGCACGAGGCGGCGGCCGACACGCCCCCTCAATACAACTCTATGGCAGAGCCGAAGCGCTGCCTTCGGCAATCTCCGGCTCTGCCATAGAGATGTATTGAGGGGGCGTGTCGGCCGCCGCCTCGTGCGGGGGTCGACACCCGCTATCTCGGCGGAGAGCCGGGGCCCCGTACAGAGAGATCGCAGGGGGCCCCAGCGGTCGGACCCCCCGCGATCTCAAACTTATCCCCTATCCTTAGGATAGGGGATAAATTTTTCACCACTGGACTGCCCCTTTAACTCTCCTTTCTACGTTCCCCCGTTGTGCGGATATCTATGTCCCGTTCCCCAACTTTCACCGGCCGCAGCAGCGTCCCCCTGCGGTCTGTGATACACTGAGCGTCACATGACTACTTCTTTAACTACCAATCACAGCTCAGCTTTCACTTTACCAGAGCAAGTTAAGATATGAAAGCTGAACTGTGAATGGTTAAGGGGAAATGTCTCCAGTTTTTCCCTCACACAGTTAAATATAGATCTGTATCTATGGTGGGCCCTGGTCGGGGGTCTAGTATTAATTTGCCACCAATGGCTGTAGCTATATACGTATAATGGGGGAGATTTATCAAATAAATGACCGGTTGTCCATAGCAACCAATCAGATCGCTTCTTTCATTTTTCAGAGCCGCCTTTTGAAAATAAAAGCAGCAATCTGATTGGTTGCTATGGGCAACTGGGCAACTTTTTTTCTCTGCACAGGTTTGGATAAATCTCCCCGAATGTGTTTCCACCCTCCTCCTGTATTTCCTCTTTCGCCTTTAGGTCTTGAAGGAGGAGATTTATCTAAACCTGTCCAGAGGAAACATTGCCCATAGCAACCAATCAGATCGCTACTTTCATTTTTGACAAGGCCTCTGCGAAATGAAAGAAGAAATGTGATTGGTCGCTATGGGCAACTTTTCCTCTGGACAGGTTTTGATAAATCTCCCCCGAAGGGACTGTCTAATGTAGGAAACCTGTGTATAAAGCCACACAGGACCTGTCTATTAGAATGCTGCAGGTTGACCTCCTGGGTCCATTGATATGACCCTCCCAAACACTTATATTTTTGGGTCCCCCACATTGTAGGATTACAGCTATCACATCTATATTAGCATTTCAGGCAACCAGGGTGCCTTCAGATGTTGCAAAACTACAACTCCCAGCATGCCCGGACAGCCAACGGCTGTCCGGGCATGCTGGGAGTTGCAGTTTTGCATGCTGGGAGATGTAGTTTTGCAACAACTGGAGAGCTGCAGTATTTGTGTGTATACGTATGTTGTATGTTTGTTTTGGGCATTATCGGTATCGGCAATTACCTTGCCGATAAGCCAATAATGCACCGCGACCGCCTCCCCGCACCGCGTCCGCCCCTCGCACCGCGTCGCACCCCCACCGCACCGCCCCGCCCCCATTGCCTCCCCCATCCCCGGTTTTATAATTGCCAGTTCCCGGGGCCCACGCTACTTCTGGCTCCTACTGCGTCCTGCGTTACGCTGTGCGCAATGGCGAGTGACGTGACGAGCGCGACGTGACCGTCAGTGCGCACAGTGACAGCTGAGGACGACGCCACCGGAGCCAGATGTAGAGTGGACCCCGGGAACAGGTAATTATAAAACCGGGGATGGGGGATGCAATGGGGAGCGGTGCGGCGGTGGGGGGAGCGGTGTCAGTGACAGGACTCAGGACCCCCGGACAGGCAGGGGGAGAGAAGCGGGTGGTGGCGGCGGCGGTCTATGGCACCGCAAAAGCCACTGCAGTGCATGGATTTAAAGCGCCCGCTTTAAATCAATGATCTGCAGTGGTGTCGCAGGGGGATAAATAGCCGATAACTTATACCGATATAAGTTATCCGCTATCGGCCCTAACCTCCACCGATAATCGGTATCGCCCCTAAAAAAACGATATCG
>NC_079190.1:483613030-483710530 GCF_029499605.1 Hyla sarda | reverse complement strand
GTGTTGAAGCTTAAAGGGGTACTCCAGTGGAAAACTTATTTATTTTTTTATTTTTTTTTTGTGAACTGGTGCCAGAAAGTTAAGCAGATTTGTAAATCGCTTCTATAAAGAAAAAAAAAAATCTTTACTCTTCCAGTACTTATTAGCAGCTGTATGCTACAGAGGAAATTCTGTTCTTTTTGAATTTCTTTTTTGTCTTGTCCACTGTGCTCTCTGCTGACACCTCTGTCCATGTCAGGAACTGTCCAGAGCAGCATAGGTTCGCTATGGAGATTTTCTCCTGCTCTGGACAGTTCCTGATAGCAGAGCACTGTGGACAAGACAAAAAAAGAAATTCAAAAAGAAAAGAATTTCCTCTGTAGAATACAGCTGCTAATAAGTACTGGAAGGGTAAAACATTTTTAATAGAAGTAATTTACAAATCTGTTTACCTTTCTGGCACCAGTTGATTAAAAAAAAAAAAAGTTTTCCACCGGAGTACCCCTTTAAAGGGGTACTCCGCCGCTTAGACATCTTATCCCCTATCCAAAGGATAAGGGATAAGATGCCTGATAGCGGGGGTTCCGTCGCTGGGGACCCCGTCATCTTGCACGCCGCACCCCGTTTATAATCGGTCCCCGGAGCGTGTTCGCTCCGGGTCTGATTACTGTTGATCACGGGGCCGGAGTGTTGTGACGTCATGCTCCGCGCCCCCCCCCCCCCCCCCCCCCCCCCCCCCCCTCAATGCAAGCCTATGGGAGAGGGCGTGACAGCTCCGGGGACCGATTATAAACTGGGTGCGGCGTGCAAGATCATGGGGGTCCCCAGCGGGACCCCCGTGATCAGGCATCTTATCCCCTATCCTTTGGATAGGGGATAAGATGTCTAAGCGGCGGAGTACCCCTTTAATCAGAGTTGCAATACTGCATGCAAACTGAGCAGGCGTTGTTTTTAGAAAAAAGCAGCTATGTTTCTCGGTCACCTCATTAAGGGAAAACAGAGACCATGGTGCTGCAGCATAATACCCATGGTCTCTGTGTCCCCCAATGAAGGTGACCAAGACTTTACGGTGAGTACAAAAAAATCTTTTTTTCTAATCCTGGATAACCCCTTTAACCTGCTCAAGTTGTCTGTTCCTTTGGATGTGATGTTTTTATGTACACACCAGTGGTTTCATTCAGGTCACCTTGTCTGTCTAGGTTATTGAAGGATATGAAAAGGCCTGTAGGAAAGCTCTGGAGATCCTCCCTGACCTGGCGTGCAGCTCCGCCAAGAACCTACGTGATGTGGACGAAGCCGCCTCCCTCCTGCGAACCGCCATCATGAGCAAGCAATACGGCAATGAGGACTTCCTGTCCAAACTCATCGCCCAGGCCTGCGGTAAGCCATGGAGATATGTCAATGCCGAGAGCGAACGTTTTCCCTAAAACTGTCATATAACTTTATTTCTTATGATATTATCTAGTCTCCATCCTTGGTGAATCTGGACATTTCAATGTTGATAACATCAGAGTCTGCAAAATCCTGGTGAGTCCATCTCCATATTATCCCCATTATAATTTAATGTTTTGTACACAGAACTCCAGGGGACTTATTCTGTAAAATGTGTGCACTAAGCTGGTAACTTTCCTTGCAGGGATCTGGTGTCGGTGCGTCGTCGGTTCTGCACGGTATGGTGTTCAAGAAGGAGACTGAGGGGAACGTCACGTCGGTGAAAGATGCCAAAATTGCAGTCTATTCCTGTCCTCTAGATGGGAGGGTCACAGAAACCAAGGTATGTAGACTGTCAATCCTACAAGGTTTCCCAACCAGGGTGCCTCCAGCTGTTGCAAAACTACAACTCCCAGCATGCCCGGACAGCTGAAAGCTGTCCGGGCATGCTGGGAGTTGTAGTTTTGCAAAAGCTGGAGGCACCCTGGTTGGGAAACCCTGGTCTACACCATTATACGGGGTATGTGTTGTGGTGTTTGTTGTCTCTAGAGATGAGCGAACTTACTGTAAATTCTATTCGTCACGAACTTCTCGGCTCGGCAGTTGATGACTTAGCCTGCGTAAATGAGTTCAGCTTACAGGTGCTCCGGTGGGCTGGAAAAGGTGGATACATTCCTAGGAGACTCTTTCCTAGGAATGTATCCACCTTTTTTCCAGCCCACCGGAGCACCTGAAAGCTGAACTAATTTACGAAGGAAAAGTCATCAACTGCCGAGCCGAGAAGTTTGTGACGAATCAAATTTACTGTAAGTTCGCTCATCTCTAGTTGTCTCACGTGCCTGGAGGCGGTATGGTTGTGAAACACTAGAACAGGGGTCTCAAACTCGCGGCCCACGGAACGACAATTTGCGGCCCGCTGCATAAACTAAGTTCACTGCGGGCACTACAGGGCTGAGCGAATATGGTCTCAGTCCTGATATTGGATTTCTGTGGAACGAGCGATCAGGGCTGAGTGAATATCGTCTCACTGCCCTGATAGGCTGAGCGCTAATCCATGTGATTGGCTGGCAGTGCCGAAAGAAGAAGAGGAGGAGAAAGAGGAGTAGTGCGCAGGTGGCCGTCCCATACGGAGAAGACTAGAGTGTGTGTGCGCATGTGACTGCAGCCAGGGTCATAGGGACTGTCCTGGAGAGTGAACATTAGAGGCGGCAGGGGCGACGTCCCTGTAGGCTGCAGCTGACAAACTAGTGTTGTTGTGTAGAGTGCAAATACGTTTGTCATCCAGCCCCAGCCATGTCTTAGGCTGAGTTCACATCATGTTTTTGCAATACAGTTCTCATATCAGGTTTTTGATAAAAAAATAAAAAAAATAATAATAAAAGGATTCCTCAAAACCTGACTAAACTGTATCAAAACGTGTGTACAAATTTTCATCCGTATTAGGTTGAAAAATGATGTCCAGTTGTATCCGTTTTTTAAGAAAAAAACAAACATATACGTTTTTAACTTTTCACTCCATTATGAATAAAGTTTCACTCGTTTGATTGAAATTACAAGAATAAAACTGTGCAAAGTCAAAAACCGTATGGTGCAAACCGGATGGAACCGTACGCACATACGGTTCTGTACGGTTCCCGTTGACTCCCATGTAAAAAAAAAATATATATTATAATATATAATATCATATTTATCATATTTATTATAATATATAATATCATATTTATTATAATATATAATATCATATTTATTATAATATATAATATCATATTTATTATAATATATAATATCATATTTATTATAATATATAATATCATATTTATTATAATATAATATATTTGTGTATATACAAAAAAGATTGCAGCAGCACACATTGGTCAAAAAATTTAGGCTCTTGGCGCACCTTTTGATCAAAAACGTGTCCCCCATCCACCACGGGGTGGTGGCCTCATTTAGGATGGGACCCTAATAAATATATTTTACACATTTCAATACGGTATTTGATTTAAAGGAAAAAAAAAAAAAGTTTTCTACCGGATTACCCCTTTAAAGCTGGAGACCATTGGTATACAGGCTCTAGCATGACACATGGTTTCAGGGGGTTAAAAAAGGACTCTACCTGGACGCCCTTGCTAAACATCGACTTGTGTCTCTCCACTACGATCTTTGGAGAATGCTTGGGAGACCTCTTACCCTTTTTAAGTAGTGGGGGTCCAAAACCAATCATTGAATTTATAGATCTGTTTGTTTAATTTCTAGGGTACAGTGCTGATAAACAACGCAAAGGAGCTGATGGACTTCAGCAAAGGAGAAGAGACCCTCATGGAGGAGCAAGTAAAAGCGTTGGCTGACGTCGGAGCCAACATTGTGGTCACAGGTGGCAAAGTTGCAGACATGGCTCTACATTATGCAAATAAATACAACCTTATGGTGGTCAGGTGAGCCCCTCCGACTGGTATATTTGTGTATATGGACAGTTATTCGAGTTCGTACGCTTTAGGCTTTAATGTGCTTGTTTTTCTAATTTCATTTTATTCTTTTAAGGTTAAATTCTAAGTGGGATCTAAGAAGACTGTGTAAAACCGTTGGTGCAACAGCTCTGCCCAGGCTGGTGAGTGTTTTTCTTTACTAGATTGAGACTTAGAAGGGAAGCTTAAAGCAGTGTTTTCCAACCAGGGTGCCTCCAGCTGTTGCAAAACCACAACTCCCAGCATGCCAGACAGCCTTTGGCTGTCTGGCATGCTAGGAGTTGTAGTTTTGCAACAGCTGGAGGCTCATTTGTTAGACATGGTTTTCTGTCTTAAGGTAGGATGAGATGGTATGGTGGTGCATGATACTAGTGTCGTAGCCCTCCTCATCATTCCAGCCTACGCAGAAACAGCTGGAGGCTCATTCGTTAGACATGGTTTTCTGTCTTAGGGTAGGATGAGATGGTATGGTGGTACATGATACTAGTGTCGTAGCCCTCCTCATCATTCCAGCCTACGCAGAAACAGCTGGAGGCTCATTCGTTAGACATGTGTTTTCTGTCTTGGGGTAGGATGAAATGGGATGGTGGTACATATTGGTGTCGTAGCCCTCCTCATCATTCCGGCCTACGCAGAAACCGTTGGCATGTCAATTCGTTTGGGGAAATGTGCTCGAAAAATTTTCTGGGTGGACCTTCTGCAAAAAATGAAGCCTAAATGGGGAGTGAAGAAACATATATGCTGATCGAGATAGCAAGAAGTGTAAGGGTAGTGTCAACACAGCGCAAATGGAGCATATTTGACATTGTGGGAATTGCGCTGTGCATGTGCTATGAGCAGACACACAGACCTTCCCCTGCCACAGCCCTGTGTGTGCAGTAAGGTTTGGAGGTGGGCCGAGTGTCAGTTATGTCTGTCTGCTCGGCCCACCTCTGAACCTTGCTGCACACACAGGGCTGCGACGGGGAAAGCTTTGTGTGTCTGCTCATAGAGCATATGAGGCAGACTTCTCAGTGTCAAGTACACTGCGTCAAATTCCCTGCCGCAGCCCTGTGTGTGCAGTAAAGTTCAGAGGCGGGCTGAGCGCACCAACGTAACTGTGATGAATGAGCTGAGCTGCAGTACCCCAGGGCCACCACTACACAATGAACTGCATATGACTTTGTGCCCCGTTTACCGTGTAATGAGCAGCATCAAACAGTAGAGATTCCGGTTGTCTGCACCCCACTGGTCAGCATCTAGTAGCCTATCCCAAAGATCAGCTATTTTAACCCCCTTGTGGGAATATGTATTTTACCTCTTTATAGACTTCACCCACGCCAGAAGAAATGGGACACTGTGACAGTGTATACTTATCTGAAGTCGGGGACACGCAAGTTGTCGTATTTAAGCATGGTAGGTATCACATGCAAACAATCCAGAGTTTTCCATGTTTTCTAGAATAATCAGAAAACCCCATTTTAATTTTTTTAATTTTTTTAATTTTTAATTTTTTTTCCTCTTGAGACTTTATATAGTAATTTGGATTTTTCCCTTTTTTTTTTTCCTCATAGAAAAAGAAGATGGAGCCATCGCGACCATAGTCATCCGAGGGTCTACGGACAACCTGATGGATGATGTGGAGCGCGCGGTGGACGATGCAGTCAACACTTTTAAAGTTCTCACAAGGGTGAGTAGGAGAAATATAGACAAGGAGCAACTAACCTACTAAGAAAAAAATAGCATAATGTATGTATATGTTGACCACCATTGCAGTCCCCACTACAGCACAGTGTGCCTCGAGCTGTTGTAAAACTACAACTCCCAGCATGCCCGGACAGCCGAAGGCTGTCCGGTCATGCTGGGAGTTGTAGTTTTGCAATAGCTGGAGGCATTCTGTTTTTTTTTTTTTTTTTTTTTTTTTTTGAAACAACAAAAATTTTGTTAAAGTTTTAACCTCTTAAGGACGAATGACGTCCTGGGACGTCATGGCACCCTGGGCCTTAAGGACCAATGACGTCCCACGACGTCATGGCCTTTTCCGGTCCCTGCCGCTCGCCGGGCAGAGATCGGATCTGGATGCCTGCTGAAATCCTTCAGCAGGCATCCAGGGCAAACTCCGAGGGGGGCCATGTAGGCCCCCCATGTCGGCGATCGCCGCAAATCGCATGGGAAATCGCCCTTGCGATCTGCGGCGATACCGGGCTGATCGGGTCTCTGGGACCCGATCGCCCGGTAATTTTGCATGATCCCGGCTGTCACAGACAGCCAGGACCATGCTAAAGAATAGGAGCGAGGTGGCAAGCCTGCCACCTCCTCCGATCCCCTGCGATCCGTCGGTTAGTTAACCGACCAATCGCAGGGGGGGGTGGTTACTTCCTCCCGCCCTGCCCGGCCCCTGAAAGTCCGGACAGGACGGGAGGAAGACCGGAGGACGCTGCGGGGGACGGGGGAGTGCTGGGGCCCGGCCCCGGTACTTACCTCGTCCCTGAAGACCCGGATCCCGGCGGTGAAGACAGCGGCGGCGGCGACAGGTGAGTTGATCTTCAGCCGCGGTCGGGCCCTTTACAGCAATGCACGTCGTCGTAAAGCGACATGCATTGCTGTATTTGGACCCTGTATACTACAACTCCAAGCATGCCCAGACAGCCCTTGGCGTCTGGGCATGCTGGGAGTTGTAGTTTTGCAACATCTGGAGGTTCACAGTTTGGAGACCACTGTGCCCTTCCAGATGTTGCAAAACTACACATTCTCAGCATGCCCTTACTGTCCAGGCATGCTGGGAGTTGTAGTTCTGTAACATCTGGCCCTTCAGATGTTGCAGAACTAAAACTCCCAGCATGCCTGGACAGTTTTGGCATACTGGGAGTTGTAGTTTTGCAACATCTGGAAGGGCACAGATTGGAAACCACTGTATTAGTGGTCTGCAAACTGTAGTCCTCCACATGTTGCAAAACTACAACTCCAAGCATGCACTTAGACTGTGCATGCTGGGAGTTGTAGTTTTGCAACAGCTGGAGGTCCCCCCCCCCCCCCTGTGAATGTACAGGGTACATTCACATGGGCAGGGGGCTTGCAGTGAGTATCAGGCTGCAAGTTTGCAATGCAGCAAATTTTGCGCGGCAGCTCAAACTCGCAGCTGGAAACTTGCTGTAATCCCCCGCCCATGTGACTGTACCCTAAAAACACTACACTAACACAAAATAAAATAAAAAGTAAAAAACACTACATATACAAATACCCCTAGACAGCCCCCCTCACCTCTCCAATAAAAATGAAAAACGTCTGGTACGCCTCTGTTTCCAAAATGGAGCCTCCAGCTGTTGCAAAACAACAACTCCCAGTATTGCCGGACAGCCGTTGACTGTCCAGGCATGCTGGAAGTTTTGCAACAGCTGGAGGCACCCTGTTTGGGAATCACTGGCGTAGAATACCCCTATGCAAATCCCTAATTCAGGCCTCAAATGCACATGGTGCTCTCACTTTGGAGCCCTGTCGTATTTCAAGGCTACAGTTTAGGGTCACATATGGGGTATCGCCGTACTCGGGAGAAATAGCCTAACAAATTTTGGGGGGCTTTTTCTCCTTTCACCCCTTATGAAAAGGTGAAGTTGGGGTCTACACCAGCATGTTAGTGTAAAAAAATAAATTTTTTACACTCACATGCTGGTGTTGCCCCATACTTTTCATTTTGACAAGAGGTAAAAGGGAAAAAAGCCCCCCAAAATTTGTAATGCAATTTCTCCCGACTACGGAGATACCCCATATGTGGGCGCAATGTGCTCTGGGGGCGCACAACAAGGCCCAGAAGGGAGAGTGCGCCATGTACATTTGAGGTGATTTGCACAGGGGTGGCTGATTGTTACAGCGGTTTTGAAAAAACAAAACCCCACATGTGACCCCATTTCGGAAACTACACCCCTCACTGTAATGTAATGAGGGGTGCAGTGAGAATTTACCCCCCACTGGTGTCTGACAGATCTTTGGAACAGTGGGCTGTGCAAATTAAAAATTGTGTACAGCCCACTGTTCCAAAGATCTGACAGACACCAGTGGGGGGCAAATGCTCACTGTACCCCTTGTTACGTTCCTCAAGGGGTCTAGTTTCCAAAATGGTATGCCATGTGGGTATTTTTTGCTGTCCTGGCACCATAGGGGCTTCCTAAATGCGACATGCCCCCGAGCTAAATTTGCTCTCAAAAAGCCAAATATGACTCCTTCTCTTCTGAGCATTGTAGTTCGCCCATAGTGCACTTCAGGTCAACTTATGGGGTACCTCCATACTCAGAAGAGATGGGGTTACAAATTTTGGGGGGTATTTTCTGCTATTAACCCTTGCATAAATGTGAAATTTGGGGGGAAACACACATTTTAGTGAAATTTTTTTTACATTTTTTTACATATGCAAAAGTCGTGAAACACCTGTCGGGTATTAAGGCTCGCTTAATTCCTTGTTACGTTCCTCAAGGGGTCTAGTTTCCAAAATGGTATGCCATGTGTTTTTTTTTTTCCTGTTCTGGCACCATAGGGGCTTCCTAAATGCAACATGCCCCCCAAAAACCATTTCAGAAAAACGTACTCTCCAAAATCCCCTTGTCGCTCCTTCCCTTCTGAGCCCTCTACTGCGCCCGCCGAACACTTTAAATAGACATATGAGGTATGTGCTTACTCGAGAGAAATTGGGCTACAAATATAAGTATAAATTTTCTCCTTTTACCCCTTGTAAAAATTCAAAAATTGGGTCTACAAGAACATGCGAGTGTAAAAAATGAAGATTGTGAATTTTCTCCTTCACTTTGCTGCTATTCCTGTGAAACACCTAAAGGGTTAACACACTTACTGAATGTCATTTTGAATACTTTGGGGGGTGCAGTTTTTATAATGGGGTCATTTATGGGGTGTTTCTAATATGAAGACCCTTCAAATCCACTTCAAACCTGAACTGGTCCCTGAAAAATTGTGATTTTGGAAATTTTGTGAAAAATTGGAAAATTGCTGCTGAACTTTGATGCCCTCTGGTGTCTTCCAAAAGTAAAAACTCATAAATTTTATGATGCCAACATAAAGTGGACATATTGTATATGTGAATAAAAAAAAAAATGATTTGGAATATCCATTTTCCTTACAAGCAGAGAGCTTCAAAGTTAGAAGAATGCAAAATTTTCAATTTTTTCATCAAATTTTGGAATTTTTCACTAAGAAACGATGCAAGTATTGACAAAATTTTACCAATAACATAAAGTAGAATATGTCACGAAAAAACAATCTCTGAATCAGAATGATAAATAAAAGCATTCCAGAGTTATTAATGTTTAAAGTGACAGTGGTCAGATGTTCAAAAAAACGCTCTGGTCCTAAGGTGTAAAATGGCCTGGTCCTTAAGGGGTTAATTTCCTGGAGTCCATAGGCAGCACAATAACAAATGGAAGCTTGTGCTCCCATAGGATGCTCAAGAATACACGTCAAGGGTTAACACTGACATTACTAATACTAACAAGTATTCTTGTCCATTTATTTATTTTTTTATAAAGGACAAGCGCCTTGTTCCAGGAGGCGGAGCCACCGAAATTGATTTGGCCAAGCAGATTACTTCCTATGGAGAGGTAAGGTTCCTCCGTTAGACGCGTTTGGTAATGTTTGCCCCTACGTAGAGTACATATTTACTCACATTGCGCTTCGTTTTTTTGTTTTTTTTCCCAGACGTGTCCAGGACTCGACCAATACGCCATCAAAAAGTTTGCCGAAGCTTTTGAGGCCGTACCGAGGGCTCTGGCTGAAAATTCCGGGGTCAAAGCCAACGAAGTGATCTCTAAGCTGTATGCAATGCATCAAGAGGGAAACAAGAATATTGGCTTTGACATAGAGGTAACTGTGGACATGGCTGTGGACATCCAGTAATGCAGTGTTTTCCCAACCAGTGTGCCTCCAGCTGTTGCAAAACTACAACTCTCTCAGCATGCCCGGACAGCCAAAGGCTGTCTGGGCATGCTTGGAATTATAGTTTTGCAACAGCTGGAGGCACTCTGGATGGGAAACACTGTAGTAATGATATGTAGGGCTTTGTGCACACGGCGGTCAAGTCCTAAACAGTGGCATGCGTTATCTTTTGACGCACCTCGTAGTGTTTAGTGGTGGCTATCTGTTTAGGGAAGTGCAGTCTATTGTACTTTCCTATTTAAAGGGGGCACTCTGGTGGAAAGCAAATTATTATTTTTACTTTCAACTGGTGCCTGAAAGTTAAACAGATTTGTAAATTACTTTTATCTAGCAATCTTAATCCTTCCATTACTTATCAGCTGCTGTATGCTCCACAGGAAGTTCTTTTCTTTTTGAATTTCTTCCCAGTCTGACCACAGTGCTCTCTGCTGACACCTCTGTCCATGTCAGGAACCGTCCAGAGCAGGATAGGTTTGCTATGTGGATTTGCTCCTGCTCTGGACAGTACTGGACATGGACAGAGGTGTCAGCAGAGAGCACTGTGGTCAAACAGGAAAGAAATTACTGGAGCAGTTGATAAGTACTGGAAGGATTAAGATTTATAAATAGAAGTAATTTACGAATCTGTTTAACTTTCTGTCACCAGTTGATTAGAAGAAAAGAAAATAGTTTTCCACCGGAGTACCCGTTTAATGGAAAACTGAGGGGCATTTTGGATTTCAGCAGCCTGGAACACGAGATATGTTGCTGCTAGAGGAACCTGGCAGCGGCTGACTCCCTTCTCCCCATTCAGAACAAATGCACACTCAGTATAGGGAGCATTTGTATGCACGCTCATCAAGGTGTGTATGTGTAGAAACACATGGACGCTCAGCAGAACATGCATTCTAAATGGGGAGAAGGGAACAGCCGCTGCCAGGCTCTCCTGGTGGTGATGTATTGGTAATAGCAATGATGGCTGTCAGCCAGATGCCAGTTTTGCCGATAGCTATGTTATGTCTATAGCCAGCATGAGCCATGCTTTTTGGGTAATACGCTGGAGGCAGGACTCCCATAATGCAATGCATTTACTGATCATCTTCTCCAATCCCCTACAGGCTGAGAGCGCCGCAGTGAAGGACATGCTGGAGAGCAATATCTTAGATACCTACCTTGTAAAATACTGGGGTATCAAGCTGGCCACCAACGCTGCCGTCACTGTCCTGCGAGTAGATCAGGTAAGTGGTGCCAGGATACAATGTAGTTAAAGGGGTACTCCGCTGCTCAGTGTTTGGAACAAAATGTTCCGAATGCTAGGAGCTTGTGACGTCATAGCCCCGCCCACTCATGGTGTCACGCCCTGCCCCCTCAATGCAAGTCTATGGGAGGGGGCGTGACTGCTGTCACGCCCCCTCCCATAGACTTGCATTGAGGGGGGGTGATGTCATGAGGGGGCGGGGCAATGACGTTACCACCTCCCAGCTATAAGCATTCGGAACATTTTTTTTTCTCCAAGCGCTGGGCAGCGGAGTACCCCTTTTAATGGAAAATGGTAATGGAGTAATATGTTGTGTTGTGGCTCGAGCTGTAGACGAATGCAGGCCGCCATGATGGAGCGTCTGATCACTGCGCCCCCTGACACCTTTCTGCTGAAACGGAAGTCGGTCCAAGAAGGATTGTAGACTATGAAGTAGAGATGAGTGAAGTTAGTGATTCGATTCGTCACAAACTTCTCGGCGGTTGCTGACTTTATCCTGCATAAATTAGTTCAGCTTTCCGGTGCTCCAGTGCGTTGGGGACTTTCACCTTTTCCAGCCCACCGGAGCACCTGAAAGCTGAACTAATTTATGCAGGATAAAGTCAGCAACCGCCGAGCCGAGAAGTTTGTGACGAATCAAATCCCTGTAACTTTGCTCATCTCTGCTATGAAGCCCTGGAATTAGACTGTGAGAATAGGTTCTTGTTAGGGAAGTCCTGATACACTTTTTATTTTATTTTTTTTTTGGTCATGTGTCAACAGGAATGGCTCCAGACTTTGTGAAGCCTTTGGCAAAAGTCGAACATGAGGTCCTCACTGACACTCGTCATTAAAGGAAAATGGTCATCCCGTTCACCCACACTAAACCCAGTACACATGGTTATAGTGCGGGTAAACAGGAGACAGATGCGGGGTCTCTGACTAACATACCTACCTTCAGTCCGGCACCCGGTCCCTCTGTTAGGATTGGCCCCACACGCACTAGAAGGAGCAATCCTGGCCCATTTTATAGGGTTGTTTAAAAAAAAAAAAAAAAAAAACACACACACACTTGTCCTTAAAGGACAAGTCTCACAGTAAACAATTGTTCAGCTTTTAGTGCAGAAGGTAAAGTTATACAGGTTTGTAAATCACTTCCATTACCAGTGCTGCTTAGAAACAAGCTTTATCTGCATTCTTCTGTCTGACAGGAAATTCAGCTGTTCCAGGTTTTCATGACTTTTGACCCCCTATTCAGACTGTTATCAGCAGCATCCAGGGGCCGTGACGTGACAATTACCCAGAAAACCCCTGTGCTGCAGAGAGATCCTGTGCTCGGCCTTAGCCCCTCCCATCTGATGAATATTCACACTGTCCTCCCTCTGTTCTGCAGTGATTGGCTGAGCAGCACTGCCTATATGTCGGCTGATTCAGATCATAGTTCTCTCCCCTCTCCTTGCTAATGTTTTTACACTGAGAACGGAGGAGAGGGGGGAGGGGAGGGAGCTGCCAGCGTAGACCTGTCACACTGAGAATGGAGGGGAGGGAGAGTAGAATTGTCACACTGAGCACTGGGGAGAGAGGAGTGCAGGGCAGAGGAGGGAGGAGGTGATTGTGCCACTGTAAAGCTGTTTCATTGAGAGGAGGAGGGGGAGGGAGTGATTTTACAGTGTAAAACTGCAGCTTCAACTCCAGGGTCCCTCTCTCTGAGCACTGAGATTACATTTTGTTTCCTCGTGGCCACCCTGCTGTATAGGGCTATGATTGGAGCTCAGTGTTATGTGGGAGTGAGCTAGCAGAGCTGTGGGAGGGACTAACATAAGTTAGGGGTGGTAACCAGCTCTCTGCTCAGGCAGCTGAGAGCAGGAAATGTGAGCAGTGCATGCAGGGAAATGTAGTCTTTGAGATCACAGGCATAGCCACCATAACCAGGAAGTAACTGGAATTTATGAGCTGAATAGCCGGTGAATGGGGGGCGGAAAAAAAATCACAAACATGTCAGAGAGGTGGTAGGTGAATATACTATGGAATGGCTAGGTATTTTTTTTTTCTTTGCTGCATGGGATATCTCCTTTAAGTCATGTTTGGTGTTGCAGCGCTGCCCTGTTTACTTGAATGGGTCTGTGCTGCAAAACCAGACACAGCACAAGAGGGCGCTGTTTCTTGAATATTATTATTTTTACAATTTTTATATATTTTTTTTTTTGTTCTGTTCCAATCTTTTACAATCCCTTTTTAGGGATGGCTTTCCCTAATCTTTATACAGTGGTCCCTCAACATATGATGGTAATCGGTTCCAAACGGACCATAGTTTGTTGAAACCATCGCATGTTGAGGGACCCGTGCAATGTAAAGTATAGGACAGTGGTCTACAACCTGCGGACCTCCAGATGTTGCAAAACTACAACACCCAGCATGCCCGGACAGCCAACGGCTGTCCGGGCATGCTGGGTGTTGTAGTTTTGCAACATCTGGAGGTCCGCAGGTTGTAGACCACTGTTAGGCTGGGTTCACTCCACGTTTTCTTAAATACGGTTCCCGTATATGGTTTGGAGGAGGGGGGCGGGGCTCAATCGCGGCGCCCGCACTCGGCTGTATTCGGGAACCGTATTTAATGCAAGTCTGTGAGCCGACCGGAGTCAACCGCAGCCTCCGGTCGGCTTCGTTTTCGGCCGTATGCGGTTTCTCGACCGCAGGCAAAAACGTGGTCGACCACGGCTTATAGACATGCATTAAATACGGTTCCCGAATACGGCTGAGTGCGGGCGCTGCGATTAGGCCTCGCCCCCTCCTCCAAACCGTATACGGGAACCGTATTTAAGAAAACGTGGTGTGAACCCAGCCTTAGAGGAAGTTGTACTCACCTGTCCCCGCCGCTCCGGACCGTCACTGCTAGTCACCGCTGCCCAGGATGTCGCTGTCCATCGCTGTCGCCGCGTCCCCGGCAAGGTCTCTGCTTCCCCGGCATCCGCACTCTCTGTCGCCGCCATCACGTCGCTACGCACGCCGCTCCTATTGGATGACGACGATGGAGAGCACCGACGATGCAGGGGATCCTGAAGAGGATGCGCCGGAGCCCCGAGGACAGGTAAGTGATCGTCATCAGACCACACGGGGCACCGTAAACTGCTATCCGGTGGCAGCTGAAGCAGTCTGCGCTGCCGGATAGCCGTTTATGCGTTGGCCCCGACATACAAAAGCATCGTATGTTGATGCTGCCTCTGAGAGGCCATCGTATGTTGAAATGATCGTATGTCGGGGCCATCGTAGGTCGGGGGGGTCACTGTATAAGCTTTTTATTGAGTTTAGAATTTATCTGTATCATGAAGTATTTGTTGTAAGACTCTGGTGTGTGTGACATGACTCTTGCTTTGTAGAAGGCTGTTCACCCTGAGTTATGTTTTTTTATACTGAACTGTGTATAAAACCTTTATAGATTATTATGGCCAAAGCAGCGGGTGGACCGAGAGCCCCAAAACAGCAAGGACACTGGGATAAAGATGACTGGCAGGATGAGCCAGAGACATTTTAGGTCTCTTGTAAAGAGCAGGTGCCTTATTGTATGCAATGCACGGACTACACACTGCATGACAGCACTCGCTCACTTACTAACCGCCTGCTGTGTCTCTGATGTTCAATAACCAATATTAAAGGGGTTATCCAGGAAAATGAAAACCAGATGACTTCCTCCAAAAACAGCACCACTCCTCTCCTCAGGATATGAGTGGTATTACAACTTGGCTACATTAACTTCAATGGAACTGAGCTGTAATACCACACACAACCTGGGGACAGGGGTGGTGCTGTTTTTGGAAGAAATGAGCTCTGTTTTTCTAATTTTGGATAACTACTGTAAGAACTTTAGGGTGTTTCTAGAGAGGTTGTATATAAAAAAATAAAGCTGCTTCCAGAACAATGCCACTTTTTGTGCACAGGCTGTGTCTGGTATTGCAGCTTTTGTACTGTAATACCAGACATGGCCCCTAGACAAGAGTTTCTGGTGGCAAGCAGCCATGTTTTATAACCTCACACACATGTAATGGCATTATTATGGCTTTTTTAAATCATAACTGCTTACTTCCAAAAAAAAAACAGTGCCACCCCTGTCCTCAGGTTGTGTGTGTTTTTACAACTTTGCTGCAATACCGCACACTTACTAAAAAGGGGGGGGGAGGGGGGGGGTGCAGGAAGAAAGCAGCTATGATTCTCTAATTCTGCAGAACCCCTTTTAAGTTCTAATACAAGTGTTCTTTGCTGGAAGTTGTAGTGCAGCTACAGCTGGATATTACACTGTGCACTGCATGAAGGATTTTTAGACTGATTAATTGTACATCCGTAATGATACCTGGGCATTGATATCAAGTCACTAGACTGTCATTAAAGGGGTATTCTGGCCTTAGACATCTTGTCTGATGTCTGATCGCAGGTGTACCACCTCTGGGGACCCCCCGCGATCTCTGTGCAGTACCTGGTGTGAGGTGCAAAACTTTGCGCCATGCAATTTTGTGTCGGCCCCCTCCCCTCAGCTATCCGGATATTTCCAAACGAACAGTGAGGGGAGGGGGAGGGGGAAGGCGGAGCTAAGCAGGATACAGTTCTGGGCCTCCCTCAGCCCTGTACACCGTCCCCCTTCTTGCCTCTCCCTCAGGAGGAGGGACTTAGATTCTGTCCCTGGACGTACTTTTTGTCAGCTGTGAAAATCTCCATCCAGGGGGCTGCGGGAATCCCCTCTCCTCCTGATGGAGGTGCACAGCCCTGCTCACACACAGCCCCCTGGACGTAGATTTTCACAGCTGTCTAAATTACATCCAGGAGTGGGGATGATTTCCAGAAGTGTTTTTGGGGGAAAACTCTGGTTTGCACGGGCATAGCTAAGGCAGAGCAGGGGGAGAGAGGATGTACATATGACGACCTCCTCTCTCCACCTGCTCTGCCATAGCTATGGCCGCGCAAACCTGCATTCTCCAAGGAAAGGCGGAGATGATGGAGGCGTGTATGTCCTCTCTCCCCCTGCTCTGTCTTCGCTCTGCCCTCCCACCCAGCTCTAGCTTTGGAAGTCTTCAGAGAGCTGAGGGGAGGAGCAGAAGCGATTTTGCATGGGGCGCAAGTTTGCACCTGTTGGCATTCTGTGCTGGGTGCTGCTCCGGAAACGGAGATGTCACACCACGCCCCCTCCATTCATGTCTATGGTAGGGACCGTGACTGCTTACAATCTACAAGGGGAGGGAGACAGCTGGTCATCTATGAGAAGTTAGGGTATGGTTACACTGCAGAATTTCTGCAGTCAGGAATTCTGCTGAACTTTTATAGGGGATGGATGGGTCGGGCAGCAGAGGGGAGGATGGATGGATGGGTCGGGCAGCAGAGGGGAGGATGGATGGATGGGTCGGGCAACAGAGGGGTGGATGGATGGGTCGGGCAACAGAGGGGAGGATGGATGGGTCGGGCAACAGAGGGGAGGATGGATGGATGGGTCGGGCAGCAGAGGGGAGGATGGATGGATGGGTCGGGCAGCAGAGGGGAGGATGGATGGATGGGTCGGGCAGCAGAGGGGAGGATGGATGGATGGGTCGGGCAGCAGAGGGGAGGATGGATGGATGGGTCGGGCAGCAGAGGGGAGGATGGATGGATGGGTCGGGCAGCAGAGGGGAGGATGGATGGATGGGTCGGGCAGCAGAGGGGAGGATGGATGGGTCGGGCAGCAGAGGGGAGGATGGATGGATGGGTCGGGCAGCAGAGGGGAGGATAGATGGATGGGTCGGGCAGCAGAGGGGAGGATGGATGGATGGGTCGGGCAGCAGAGGGGAGGATGGATGGATGGGTCGGGCAGCAGAGGGGAGGATGGATGGATGGGTCGGGCAGCAGAGGGGAGGATGGATGGATGGGTCGGGCAGCAGAGGGGAGGATGGATGGATGGGTCGGGCAGCAGAGGGGAGGATGGATGGATGGGTCGGGCAGCAGAGGGGAGGATGGATGGATGGGTCGGGCAGCAGAGGGGAGGATGGATGGATGGGTCGGGCAGCAGAGGGGAGGATGGATGGATGGGTCGGGCAGCAGAGGGGAGGATGGATGGATGGGTCGGGCAGCAGAGGGGAGGATGGATGGATGGGTCGGGCAGCAGAGGGGAGGATGGATGGATGGGTCGGGCAGCAGAGGGGAGGATGGATGGATGGATGGGTCGGGCAGCAGAGGGGAGGATGGATGGATGGATGGGTCGGGCAGCAGAGGGGAGGATGGATGGATGGGTCGGGCAGCAGAGGGGAGGATGGATGGATGGGTCGGGCAGCAGAGGGGAGGATGGATGGATGGGTCGGGCAGCAGAGGGGAGGATGGATGGATGGGTCGGGCAGCAGAGGGGAGGATGGATGGATGGGTCGGGCAGCAGAGGGGAGGATGGATGGATGGGTCGGGCAGCAGAGGGGAGGATGGATGGATGGGTCGGGCAGCAGAGGGGAGGATGGATGGATGGGTCGGGCAGCAGAGGGGAGGATGGATGGATGGGTCGGGCAGCAGAGGGGAGGATGGATGGATGGGTCGGGCAGCAGAGGGGAGGATGGATGGATGGATGGGTCGGGCAGCAGAGGGGAGGATGGATGGATGGGTCGGGCAGCAGAGGGGAGGATGGATGGATGGATGGGTCGGGCAGCAGAGGGGAGGATGGATGGATGGGTCGGGCAGCAGAGGGGAGGATGGATGGATGGATGGGTCGGGCAGCAGAGGGGAGGATGGATGGGTCGGGCAGCAGAGGGGAGGATCTACAAATAGTTTGAGGAAAGAGAAAATTTGAGAAATGTTTTTGAAGTGAAGGCAGCAGGAGGGGGTTGAGGTGTGGATGTGTGGTTTAAGATAGCACAGAATCGAAGCTGACTTTACTGGAATTTGTTTATGGTGAATGGGTGTCACAGCCAGGGTGCCTCAAACTGTTGAAAAACTACAACTCCCAGTATGCTTATACAGCCTTTTGTTGACCGGGCATGCTGGGAGTTGTAGTTTTGCAACTGTTGAAGGCGCACTGGTTGGGAAGCACTGCCATGAAAGAGGTTATTACTTAGGATGAATACAGCTGCGGGCCCTGACTTCGCATATTCCTGCCCTCCATTAATTATCTATAACAGGTAAGTTCTGGAGTTACAGGTCATAGGTTGAGGCATCCCTGTATGGTAGTGTTCCCCAACCAGGGTGCCTCCAGCTGTTGTAAAACTACAACTACCAGCATGCTGGCAGTTGAAGTTTAGCAACAAATGAAGGCACCCTGGTTGGGGAACAGCAGTGCCTTGTAAGTCTTATATAGTGTTACATGCAGGACAATAGATATAGGTATTAACTTAGGTATTTTTACTACCCTCCTTCTCATCAGATCATCATGGCAAAACCAGCGGGAGGCCCCAAGGCACCGACAGGCAAGAAGGACTGGGATGAAGACCAAGACTGAACACCTGTGTTATTTATCTGTACTTTTCCACTATGGACTGTCCTATCTATACGATGTGAGATGCCCCTTGAGATATTTGTTCACTTAAATTAATACTGTACAATAAAATCCCAAGTTCGTAATAGAAGTTTGGTCATTTATTTAATCTCTGCAAACCAATGTCTTCATTAACTAACTGTAATATACTGTAGTTGTATGGCGCTGGGACGTTGTTACCATAGAACAGTGTTTCCCAACAATATTGTCTCTAGATAATGTAAAACTACAACTTCCAGCATGCCCGGACAGCCTAAGGCTTATGCTGGGAGTTGTAGTTTTGCTTCAGCAAAACTTGGATACCACTGCCGTAGAAGTCCATGGAGCTGACTGCACTTAAATGGGCATTGTCAAATATAAAAAGGTTTTTATGTTGTACATCTTGGCAAAACAATAGTTTTTGTAATAGAATTCTTTAAAAAAGTTAACATTTTATTAAAGAAAATTGCCTTTGAATATCCCACCACTAGAGGTCCCCATACCTCCTGGGAGACTGATGTGTCCCACAACATGAGTGTGTCCAAGAGTCATGGACAAGAGATGGTTTATTGACCAGGCTGAAGGGGGAAGAAAGCCTGCAGCAACACTGCTGTAACAGTTTTATCAAACGTGCCCCCAGCTGTTGTAAAACTACAACTCCAAGCATGCCTGGACAGTCAAAGGATGTAAGGATGTCTGGGTATTTTGGGAGTTGTAGTTATGCAAAAGCTGTAGGCACACAGCTGAAGGGAAACCCTGCTGCAAAAAAGTTATCCAAACACTTTTTACCTCCAGCTATTCCAAAACTACAAGTCCCAACTTTACAGGATTTCCTAAGGATGACTCACATGAATGACATAGGAAGATGTAAGTTATACACTCACCGTATTGCCTTTGGTGGTAGAGTACAGGCAATCTCCAATAATCAGTTTGTGTGTGTACAGCATAAATCCCGAGAGGAAAGGGTTACAGAACAGGGCTGCCTGGCTCCCAAGAGCAGTGAGTCAGCAGAGTGAGGGAAGGGGATGAGTCATCACAGTGCAGGCAAGAAAGGGACACGCCCCCTCTTTGACAAGATGGAAAGTACAGCAGCAGTAATATGCAATTTTTTAAGTGAAATATCAGCCATAGAGACATAAAAATTACATGTACATGACCAGGATGAGGTACTGAGTTATATATATATATATATATATAACCTTTTTGTGTGTGGGATCTGACAGGTATGCTTTAATACATTTTAGCTAGCCTTCCCTCTTTGGGCCACGCATGTCTCCACTGCCTTGCGGCCAGGCACGCCCTGTCTGCATTTTCTTACTAGTGAATTCCTGCTACAGTGTCAGTCTTCTAGGGCAGCGTGTCTCTGGTCCCACGCAGCTGTCCACTTCCCCGGTGGGGGCGCAATCGTCCCGCTTGCCGCTCTTATGTTGTGGCCAGGCGCAGTGTCCTGGCCGCGTTTCTTTCATCTGCCGACCAGAGACCCTCTGCTCCTGCCCCAGTGTTAATCTTCTTGGGGCAGCAGGTCTTGGGTCCCCCAGCCTGGCGCTTCCCTGTCGGGGGAGGAACCGGCCATTTTATCCAGTTAGACCCTCTGCCCGGTCCCTGCAACGGCCGGAAGGCGCGGCCTCATCATGCTGCCAGTCTCCTGGCTCCGTCTCTCTCTACCTCCATTCCACTCCTTACTGTATCGGGCAGTCTCTGGGAGCAGTGTTCCTCCATCGTGCCCTTTTTTTTTTTTTTTTCCCTTGCGGGCTGCGCTATTTCCTAAAGTGAAAGTAAAAAAAAAAAAAATAATCTGCTTCTCCTTCTATTGTGTGCTTGGCTCCCCCCTGGTGGCTAAAAGTTGTCACTACAACCTTAGTGCATTATGGGTTTTTTTTCTCCCAAGAATCAAGCGTAGTATCTGTTCTTATCAGTTTCTCATCATCTTTTATGTCCCTTATCTGGCATCATATATTAAATGGATTTTAGAGAAAAGGGTGTGATCTCACGTCTGCTTTTGTCACACTATACGTGTGTACGTTAGGGCAGTTTCTGCGGGTTCAGTACACCCCACAATAGAAATTCTTGGTTCTTGTATTGCGGCACGTGCACAGTTCCATTATGCTTGCATATACCGTGGACCTAGAGTCCGTACAAGGTGCTTCTGGCCCCTGTTCCTGAGCGTCCTTCTTTTTCAGGTCTTTTTGTTGCCGCTTCCCTTGCACCCCATTGGTCACTTTTACTGGGGTATAGGTTTTTTTTCTGGAGGTTCAGACTCTGGGACATTAATCGGAGTTGCTCGAAATGCTGCTTTTCACCTCTTTGCTGAGTAACATTATGCATGGATATGCCTGTTTTCTTTACCACTGAGCGTGGCCCTCTCCAATGCCCATGGTGAGTGTGCGGTCTGCCGCAGCTGCTATTCCGGTACTCCACTGTGAGTGAGAGTTGACCAATGCATGATGGACCCTCTACACCATCCATGGTGGTTAGGACGTCCACCACAACTGCTGTTCCAGTTCTCCACTGTGAGTGAGAGTTCTCTCACGTACAATGGACCTTCTCTACCATCTTATAGAGGTTGCGTCGTCTGCCGCATCTGTGTATGCGGTTCCGGTACCTGGCTATATGTCAGAGTTGACCGGTTTGATATGATGTCTGCCGCATCCACAGCTGCAGTCTTGATGCACCACGGCATGTGAGTGTTCCCGCATGTTCACAGGTCTTCCCAATGTCCATGGGAGTGCACTTTCTGCCTACTCTGCGGCTGAATTCCGGTCCCCCACTACCAGTGGGAGACTACCAAACTTTTGTGTCCCTACGGGTGCAATGGACCTTTTTCTGACAACGGCATTCGTTTACATGGGTTGTCCCCCATTGGTTTACGGCGGTATTGCCTTCTAGTATGAAGGGCCCAGTTGGTACCCCTGCGTATTTCTAGGGCCCTTGCTGGTAACGGCGTCCACCTTTTCCCCCCCATCCAGTGGTGGGGTATCATTGATCCTCTGGTGACGATGGTCGTGGATTACCCGCTATAGCATACCTAGCTCACTTCACCCCTATACGAGGGGTCGGTGGCGGGGAGCATGCTTGGCCAGTACAGCTGTTTCTTTCACTCCTGGTTTATTAGTAGTTTGGCTGTACTATTGCCTATTATGGGTTACCTATCATTGCTCATGCCGCCTTGGATCTATACTCCCTACTGTGGCTCCGCTGCTGGCTTTGGAGTATCTCTGTGGGGTGTTTTCAGCCCTTACGCTTCCCCTTTAAAAGTTGTCGAGCTGCCCTTGTATGTTTCCTGCTTTTGCAGCCGTTGCCCTTCATTTTTTCTGTATCGGAGGGGCTCTTTCTCCATTCCTACTCTTCTTTCAACTCCTTATTCTCCTTTTGCTGTATTTGGACTAGTTGCAGCTGTTGCTGTCCTGATTTTTCCACTGACCTTCTTGGGCACTTGTTAGTCCTGCGGGGGCTGTTCCTGGTTACTCCCACTCTTCCTATCGGGTGGGTAGTGTCTATTCTGGTCAGGTCTGTACCCTGGCTTCTCCAGCCCCTCGTACTGCCCTCTTTCCCTGCCGGGGGACATCTTGTTTGGGAGCCTTCCTGGCAGTCCTTGGACTTCCTTTTATTCTCCAGTGATCTTTCTGCTTGGGGTGTCTCGGTCTTCGTTATGGCCCTTCTGTTCGGGCTGCTTTGGTCTTCCTGAGGTTACGCGACAGTCTTGGCTGTGGCAGGTCACTCCTCCCTTTTTGGGAGGGTGTCAATGGTACCGGGCTTGCCTGACAGTCTGAGTGGGCTCTCTAATGCCCTGGACTGGTCTTCTGTTCCCTTGCCTTGTTGCTTCATCTGGTTGACAGCTCGCTTGGTCCCCTCTGTCTTCCTCTTTGGACTGGTCATTCTGAGCGGTTGCTCTCTTGATCTGCCATTCCGTTCTGGCCACCCAGTCTCTTGGGTCTGCGTGGGCAGGGCAGCATGGTGACCTCGGAGATAGCTGTGCCTTTTTTTTCTCTTGCCTGCTATTTTCCCCCAAGGGATGTCGCTTTTTCCCTGGTGGCCCCAGTTTGTTTGGGATCCTTTCCTTCGGTATTATGCCTTTTCAGACCCTTCTTGCCTTGGGCTCTCTTCCAGGGGGCCTTTTTCCATGACTCTTTTCTCTGGGGTGGTTTTACTGATGCTTCCAATGTTCCGGAGATTGTTTCTGGCCGTGGCGGGGTTTCCGGTCTCGCTTCTCTCTGCAGTTTCTGTTCGCCGCTCCATGCCCTGTCCTAGATGCTCTTCAGCCTCAGTGTTTTTCGCTCCGGCTTGAGGTTCTCTGCCTCACCGTGTTCGGGGCTCCTGGGTCCCTAAATTTCCTTTTTGGCTCTGGGATTCTCTGTTCCTCTGGGCGGCTGCTTCGGTGTTCTGTATGATTCTGCTCCTCCCCACCGGCCTGTTTACTTCCTCCTCCCTCTGGTGTAGAATGGGCCCGGTGTGGAGGGCTTGGGGGGGTGTGGGCATGCAGTTTGTTCTGGTTGCCCAGTCTAGCCACTTCGTGTCTTGGAGGGGTGTAGTCCACCTTTGTCGCAGGCCCTTTCCAGCTCTCTTGGCTATGTGGCATACTCTTTGGGAGCTCTCTTCCACCCGGTTTTTGGCAGGATGGCATGGAGTCTGAGCCTCTCTAAAGGGTGGTCCCTAGCCTTCTTCCTGACCGGTTCTTTGTACACGTAGGCCTGGACATGAGTCTTGCTCTCTTTCTTTGTCCCATTCTGGCGGCTCAGGATTCCACCTTCTGAGTCTTGTCTTATTGCTGGCTGTGCCCAGCTGCCTTTCTCTGGTCGTTCTCCCTCCTCATAGCCTCTGTCCTACGGTTGCGGCTGGCCTCCTGACGGGGCTCTCCCTTTGAGTGTCTCTGGCATGTTCTTTTCCCATTGTACCCCAGGCCTAGGTGGTCCTGTGTCTTCTGTCCTTTGGAGGTGTTCTCTGCTGCCAGGCCCGGAAGGCCTCCTGGGTGGCCGTTTATTGCAGTTTCTTTGTTGTCTGGATCCCAATTTCTGCCTTTGGGATCCTAGCTCACCCTTTGTTTCGTGAGCATTTCTGGGTTGTTGGTTTCCGGTATCCCATGGGCCTCGTCCGCTTTCTTCTACAAAGTGATATGGTTCAGTCTCTGGACTGTCTTTTTCTTCTCTGGCGGTTATTTTTCCCACCCCAGGGATTGCTTTGGTATGTCCCAACGAGAAGATTTTTTTATTTTTTTTTTTACTCAATGTAAAATCTCTTTCTCGTAGCCTTCATTGGGGAACACAGCACCCACCCATTTACGTTTCCTGGTCAGGTTGTTTGTACCGGTTGTTATTTTCTGGCGTCCTTTTGGATGTTTCTCCTTTTGTTGTTTGGCTTTTCCTACTGCTTTGTGACACAACTGATTAGCTCAGTCCCTGTGGGCAGGTATATCCTGCTGGGAGGAGCAGACTTTTTTTTTTGCCTAGTGTTAGCAGCATATACCCACGGTCTCCTGTGTTTCCCAATGAAGGCTACAAAAGAGATTTTATGGTAAGTTAAAAAAAATAAGTCTCCTTTTCCCTATGCCGCTCCTACTATGACATATGAATATAATAGAAGAGGCTTCACCGTATGTGCTGGAGCAAAGCTAAAGGCAGATGCTGCACCAGCCAGTTGATCTTCTTCAAAAGGGGGGATTTTGGTGAGACAACATTGGAGAATAGTTGGGACTAGTGCCTGAACCTGGTGATTGCACCATAATTCGCCTATAACTGGGGGATGCTCATGGGCTTGCCAGTGTTTAAAAAGGTCCCAAAAGAAAAATAAGTCTGTGGGAGTTTTAATTTTGGAATAGCTGGAGGCACTCTGGTGGAGGAGACAATAGGCCAGTGTTTTCCAACCAGGGTGCATGCTGGGAGCTGTAGTTTTGCAACAGCTGGAGGCACCCTGGTTGGAAAATACTGCACCTAGGCTATGTGGATTAGAATAGAACAGTGTTGATTATCCTGGTTATAGGAGCCCCAGACAGTGTCAGGAGGCTAGGAACAGGGTGACATTTGTCCACCATAGCCAAGGTCCCAAATCTGTACTGTTCTCCTATAAGCTGCAGGCTTTTTACAAAATTTTCTATTTACCTAGTTCTATTTGTTTGTATTACTCAGAAAGACGTACAGCTGATGGCTTGTGATTTATTTTTGATACGTCAGAGCGACTTGATCAGCTGTCAGATGAGCATTTGACATGTCAGCTGTGTACTAACGATAAGCTAGTATAGCAATTGTTGATCATTTTTTTCTTAGAACATTGCATTTTGCAGTTCCTCTGTTATTCCTCTTGGAAATATTAATAAATTGACAATTGGGCATTACCATTATATATAATATTATGTAGGTCGGTACAATTATGGCGATACCCATTTTATATAGATATATAAAAAAAAAAAATTCCCTTTTCTTGTGTTATGTTCCGACAGCCGTAACTTAATTTTTCGTCTGACGCCATTGAGTGAGGGCGATACGTGCTACTTTTTGATCTTTTTTTTTTATTCCGCTATTTGTACCAAAATAGCTGCGGTGGGTCCTGCCGCCGCCGATCTGAGCCCGGCCCAGCAGAGCAGGAGATCATCAGGACTGATGAAAACGTCCCAGCACACAAACATGTCGGGTCCTGCATACATCCTATAGTGGGAAGGGGTTAATTTCCATTGCAAATTTCGCACAAAATAAAAATTTTGCTTTTTCCCCCCGATGTTATCACACAAAACACAGACACATTTTTTTGGGCAATTTTTTTTTTTTTTGTAATTCATGTCATTAGAAGGCAGAGCAGGTACCATAATATTTTCTTTACATACAAAATGGTTAATAGTAGGAACCGCATATCATTTATTGCTGTACTGCCCCCTTGTGTCAAAATAAAACGGCTTTGCTTGTGCTCTTATATACATATTTAACACATTATGGGGGGGGAGGGGAAATGGGAAGCTACCGTGGCTTACACATGAAGGGCGCAAGTGGCCGTATCCTGGAGCTGGGCATCGCTGCCTTCCTTGGGAGTAGCCAATGGGCGCCCCTTTATAGAGTTCAGGTAAAAATAAATATTCCTTGGCAAATGAATGCGTGAGATGTGGGGTCACAGTATCCTCTCGTAGAACAGGAGGTAGGCCTGGGAGGTCAGCACTTTGGTTAGTGGCACGGCTTGCACGTGGCTGTCGCTGATGTGGTACCAATGGCCTTTAGCGGGCTCAGTGTTTGATTCTGCAAAGCAAAAGAATATAAAAAATAGCACCCATGTCATCCCTTGCGTAGGCTTTGACTGACAGCCCTACGCCAGGTATTAACCCCTTAAAAGTCAGTGATCAGTAGAAAACCTGTATGGCTGTACTTTATTTCTAACAGATACCTATGCATGTTCGCTACAGTTTCAGTGTTTCCCAACCAGTGAGCCTCCAGCTGTTGCAAAACTACAACTCCCAGCATGCCCGGATAGCCGAAGGCTATCCGGGCATGCTGGGAGTTGGAGTTTTGCAACAGCTGGAGGCTCACTGGTTGGGAAACACTAGTTTAGTGGTCTCCAAACTGTGGCCCTCCAGATGTTGGAATTTTGCAACATCTAGGAGGTCAGCAGTTTGGAGGCCACTGCATTAGTTTAAAAGGACAAGGACATATTTTCAATGTATTATTATTTTATTTAATTAATTATTATTAATAAAATAAATAAAAATTAAATATACATTTTTAGTATTTTATTATTTTTTTATTTAATTTATAATTAATAAAAAATATACTAATAAATAATAGAAATACTACTTTTATTATATAAATATTATACTTATAAATAAGAAATAGAATTATTATTGGTATTTTTTTTATTACCATTATTATTATTATTAGAGATGAGCGAATTTACAGTAAATTCGATTCGTCACGAACTTCTCGGCTCAACAGTTGATGACTTATCCTGCATAAATTAGTTCAGCTTTCAGGTGCTCCCGTGGGCTGGAAAAGGTGGATACAGTCCTAGGAGACTCTTTCCTCGGACTGTATCCACCTTTTCCAGCCCACCGGAAAGCTGAACTAATTTTTGCAGGAAAAGTCATCAACTGCCGAGCCGAGAAGTTCGTGACGAATCAAATTTACTGTAAATTTGCTCATCTCTAATTATTATTATTGTTTTCTTACTGCATTTCACTCATTATGGTGTAAAAACACACCCTTTTTCCATCGGTCTTTATTAAAAATGTTGCTTAGTTCTTCAGAAAGGAGCGGGATGAACACATGCTGCCGAGTGACACCACCAGCTCCATTCACTTGTGTTGACATCTAATACCCAGCACCAGCACAGTGAAGATAGTAGTGTCTCACACCACAGATTCCAAGTTATAACAACACACGCAAAAAAAAAAAAAAAATTTTTTTTTTTATTAAAAATAAAAAATCTTCAATCCCTTACCTTCAGGTAGTACTCCTCGAACTACCAGCTCAGACAGGTGAGGATTTGGCGTTCGGGATTTCACGTAAGCAGTGTAGTGTCCAGAACGCATGGTGCCGCTGTGCTCGATCACCCCATAGAGAGCGTACGGTAGTCTACCCGCACCATCCCGGATATTCTAGAAGGGAAATGTGAATTAGACCAGCATGGGATATATGTAGTGCTCGTGTAGCTCTGGCTCTCCCATAGAGATACATGGAGGGGCGTGTTGGTCGCAGCTTTGTGTGGGGGGTCGGCACGCCCCATTTGTGGGGACTGTCTGGGTGCTGTGAAATCTGACACTTATCCAAAAGGGTAGGGGATAAGTGTTCCGGAACCACAGTACTCCTTTAAATGTTAAAGGGGTACTCTGGTGAATTTTTTTTTTTTTTTTTTAAATCAACTGGTGCCAGAAAGTTAAACAGATTTGTAAATGACTTCTAATTTAAAAAAATCTTAACCCTTCCAGTACTTAGCTGCTGCTGTATGCTCCACAGGAAGCTATTTTCTTTTTACATTTCCTTTCTGTCTGACCACAGTGCTCTCTGTTGACACCTCAGGAACTGTCCAGAGCAGGATAAACTCCTCATAGCAAACCTATCCTACACTCTGGCCAGTCCTGACATGGACAGAGGTGTCAGCAGAGAGCACTGTGGTCAGACAGCAAAGAATTTCAAAAAGAAAATAACTTCCTGTGGAGCATACAGCAGCTTATTATTACTGGAAGAATGTAGGATTTTTTAAAGAAGTAATTAACATTTTTTTTCTTAAAAATTTTTTTTTTTAATAAAAAAAAGGGGTACTTTGGTTACCAAAGTACCCCATTGTCTTGTCAGCAGCACAATGAATGGGGATTTGAATAGTAACACCCAGGGTGGGACTACAACTTAGCAGCATCAATAACAGTTCTAACAAAAACTGATCTTTCTGTAGTTACAGTAGGTTATTTAATTTATAATGCTTAAAAAATGTCAAGGGAGGACTCCAGGATGCAGTTTTGAGAAATTTGCTCTATAGGAACCGATTCCCGTTCAGCCAAGAGGCCTACACAGCCATCGTAGACTTGACCTTAGTAAACTCTGGTGGTTCCAAGTTAGCTGGCAGATAGGAAGAATGTATACAGTCACATATCATGTCACCACTTTCATGCTGCTTGAACCACAAGTCATTGGTCAGTGGCAGTTTCTTGCCGCTCCACAAGCCGTGATTGATAGAGCTCTTCCTATACCCAAAAGTGTGGATATCTATCAATCAAGGCCAGCAGGGCAGATAGAAACCATCAGGGACTCTCACACTATATCACTGCACTCCTGGGGTGAGATTTATCAAAACCTGTCCAAAGGAAAGTTGCTCTTAGCAACCAATCAGATCGCTTCTTTCATTTTTCAGAGGCCTTTTTAAAAATGAAAGAAGCGATCTGATTGGTTGCTATGGGCAACGCAGCAACTTCCCCCTGGACAGGTTTTGATAAATCTCCCCTGATTCTTATAGGTAAGGCATAAATGGTGTCTTCAGCAGTGCTGTACAGTACTGGATGGGGGGCATAAATAGGACAGAGCTTAGTAGAGATGTATGAAAGTTGTCAGGAAGGATTTGGTCAGTCACCCAGAAGAGATTACATCCTGTCTAAACAGGAAAGCATGCACTGGACTGGTGGTCACACTAGGATCACATAAGAGCTGCCATCATGAAAGGGCTTAAAATGTATACATGCAAACAAATCAGGGTGCTACTTTAAAAGGGGTTATTCCCAGGAATAAAAAAAAAAAAAAACAGAGCTAATTTCTTCCAAAAAACTGAGTTTGCAGCTCCTAGGCAATCCTATGTAATTCCCATAGTTCCAGATAATACTTTATAGTGTTGGCATACAGCAGCCTGGATCCCTTACCTTACACTTTACGGTACAGAATGGAGCCATATCGATCACCTCCGGGAATTTGATATGTTTATTCAGCTTATGAAGATTAAAACCGTTCTAGAAAAAAGGAAATACAACAAATGGTCATTATCTGCTATAAACAACTATCATTTCATCTCAAAATAATCACATTTTATACAGAGATTTTCATACAACGATATGGTACCTGCTGAAATCTCTTTAAGTGTAGAGTCAGGATAGGAGGAGGAACCGACACCAGCATCTGCTTCTTGGCATTGGTGTATACAAACTTCTTATCCCCTGAGAATAAAGATTTAGAAACTCCTGTAGTAATAATAATAAATATTATTATTATTACTTTTTATTATTAATATTATATTATTTACTATTTATTATTATTATTTTTTATTAACATTATTAATAATATATTATTTCCGATGTATTATTATTACTTTTTATTATTAATATTATATTATTTACTATTTATTATTATTATTATTATTATTATTATTTTTTATGAACATTATTAATAATATATTATTTTCGATGTATTATTATTACTTTTTATTATTAATATTATATTTACTATTATTATTTGTTATTAATATTTACTATTTTTATTATTAATATATTACTATTTATTATCATCACTTATTATTATATTTACTATTATTAATCATCATTATTATTATTATTCTTATTATTTTTATTGTGGTACATTAGAATATGACTGTTGAGAAATGATTGTACAGAACAGGAAATATCACAGAAGTGATCTCTACAGAACTGAAGTGCCAGAGAAGTAATATTTAAAGAACAGAAGTGTCAGTGTTTCCCAACCAGGGTGCCTGCAGCTGTGGCAAAACTACAACTCCCAGCATACCCGGACAGCCTTCGGCTGTCCGGGCATGCTGGGAGTTGTAGTTATGCCACAGCTTCAGGCACCCTAGTTGGGAAACACTGGTCAGAGTAGTGATCTCTACAAAACAAGAAGTATCAGAGAAAGGATCTGTATGGAACAGGACGTGCCAAAGAAATTATCTCTACAGAAGAGGACGTGCCATGGAAGTAATCTCTACAGAACGGGACGTGCCATGGAAGTAATCTCTACAGAAGAGAACGTGCCATGGAAGTAATCTCTACAGAAGAGGACGTGCCATGGAAGTAATCTCTACAGAAGAGAAAGTGCCATGGAAGTAATCTCTACAGAAGAGGTCGTGCCATGGAAGTAATCTCTACAGAACGGGACGTGCCATGGAAGTAATCTCTACAGAACGGGACGTGCCATGGAAGTAATCTCTACAGAACGGGACGTGCCATGGAAGTAATCTCTACAGAACGGGACGTGCCATGGAAGTAATCTCTACAGAACGGGACGTGCCATGGAAGTAATCTCTACAGAACAAGAAGTGCCAAGGAAGTAATCTCTACAGAACAAGAAGTGCCAAGGAAGTAATCTCTACAGAAGAGGACGTGCCATGGAAGTAATCTCTACAGAAGAGGACGTGCCATGGAAGTAATCTCTACAGAAGAGGACGTGCCATGGAAGTAATCTCTACAAAACAGGACGTGCCATGGAAGTAATCTCTACAGAAGAGGACGTGCCATGGAAGTAATCTCTACAGAAGAGGACGTGCCATGGAAGTAATCTCTACAGAAGAGGACGTGCCATGGAAGTAATCTCTACAGAAGAGGACGTGCCATGGAAGTAATCTCTACAGAAGAGGACGTGCCATGGAAGTAATCTCTACAGAAGAGGACGTGCCATGGAAGTAATCTCTACAGAAGAGGACGTGCCATGGAAGTAATCTCTACAGAAGAGGACGTGCCATGGAAGTAATCTCTACAGAACGGGACGTGCCATGGAAGTAATCTCTACAGAAGAGGACGTGCCATGGAAGTAATCTCTACAGAAGAGGACGTGCCATGGAAGTAATCTCTACAGAAGAGGACGTGCCATGGAAGTAATCTCTACAAAACAGGACGTGCCATGGAAGTAATCTCTACAGAACAGGACGTGCCATGGAAGTAATCTCTACAGAACAAGAAGTGTCATGGAAGTAATCTCTACAGAAGAGGATGTGCCATGGAAGTAATCTCTACAGAAGAGGACGTGCCATGGAAGTAATCTCTACAAAACAGGACGTGCCATGGAAGTAATCTCTACAGAACAGGACGTGCCATGGAAGTAATCTCTACAGAACAAGAAGTGTCATGGAAGTAATCTCTACAGAACAGGACGTGCCATGGAAGTAATCTCTACAGAACAAGAAGTGTCATGGAAGTAATCTCTACAGAATGGGACGTGCCATGGAAGTAATCTCTACAGAACGGGACGTGCCATGGAAGTAATCTCTACAGAACAAGAAGTGTCATGGAAGTAATCTCTACAGAACGGGACGTGCCATGGAAGTAATCTCTACAGAACAAGAAGTGTCATGGAAGTAATCTCTACAGAACAAGAAGTGTCATGGAAGTAATCTCTACAGAACGGGATGTGCCATGGAAGTAATCTCTACAGAACGGGACATGCCATGGAAGTAATCTCTACAGAACAGGACGTGCCATGTAAGTAATCTCTACAGAACAAGAAGTGTCATGGAAGTAATCTCTACAGAACAGGACGTGCCATGGAAGTAATCTCTATAGAACAGGACGTGCCATGGAAGTAATCTCTACAGAACAAGAAGTGTCATGGAAGTAATCTGTACAGAACAGGAAGTAAAAAGGAGGGATCTCCACAGAACAAGTAATGTCAGAGAACTGATCTCTACTGAACAGGAATTGTCAACCTACTGAGGCTTAGAGTCCACAGTGAAAATTGTTCAAGATTTCAGGACTATTTTAAAATAATACCATGGGAAATTATAAAACCATCACCACAAAAAAAAAAAAAAAAGAAGGTTGATATAAAATTAGATTTTGACTATTTATATTTTTATGACAGTTCGCCCTATTTCTGCTGTCAGGGCATTCTGTGGGTTCAAATTTTTTTTTTTTTTAAACAGCAGAAAAGCCCTATCAAAAAAAAAGGAAAGGACCAGGTGTGGAGAACTCCAGACCTGTGTCTGCCTCCTACTGACACTAAACTAAAACTCATTAGCTCAGAGTCAGTGGGCGGGGTATATCCTAATGGGAGGGGCAAACTTCTTTTTTTTATGTTGCCTAGTGTCAGCATGATATACCCACGGTTCCTGTGTCCCCCATTGGAGCCGACCAGGAAAGTCACCTTTTTTTTGGGGGGGGGGGGGGGGGGGGTTTGTCTTACAATGACTTTTAGGCTGTGAAGTAGTATAGTCGTGCTCCATTCCTTACCCTTGGTATTCTTAGTAGCCTTGGCCTGTCTCTGGGTACAGGTGTTACACAGCAACTGGTTATTGCCCACCAGGCTCTCCTTGCGGGTGAACTGACTGAGGCAGCCGAGCACAGACCAGTCGTCCACCTGCAGCTCCTTTCTATCAGAGAGGGTGCAGAATGCAGTTTTGGGGTCCTCATTCACCACTTCATAGACTTGTGGGCTGGGGGCCTCATCTATTATTTCGATCTCTATGTCACTCGGTCCCAGGCCTGAGCTCAGATTCAGCTGGTTGATGCTCTCTGTTAGATGATTGACGTCTTCTTCCGCTCTTGGGCTTTGTAACACATCTAGGTTCTCATCTTGGTCCTCACTGTTCTCCACAGTCACATGATCGAGGTCTCCATTTTCCTTGATCTCACTGGTTTCAGTGCTTGACTCCTCATTATCTTCTGGATTTCCAGAACTCGAACAGGTGTCATTTAGACTTTTTGGCCTCCAACCGAGATCATCCTTCTGATCCTCCATGTCCTCTTTAAGGTCCTCCAGTTTCCCATCCACGTTATTTATGCTGGTTTCGCCGTCCTGTTCTGATTGGCCTTCAGGCTTCCCCACCTCAGTTTCATCCTTCTCACTTAAGGAGACTTCGTCGGCTGAGGGTTCCCCCTGAGGTTTGGCGTTATTATCCAATGTGTTATTGTCGGAGACAGAGTCGTCCTCTTCATCCTGGTTGGCATTGAGGTCACTGAACTGCACAGTCTTTCCCTGCAATTTCTGTTGTTGCCGTTGATTCTGCAGGATTGTAAAACACTATGGTCAACCACAGGTTAAACTGGGTGCAAGGTGTACAGGTTGTTCCAATACAGACAATACAACTAATAGCCTATACTTATCAGGCGGCACACAGAACCCCTAATCGGCTGATTGAAATGACTGCGCTGCTATCCTACGGCTCCATTTAGTAGTTGTGTCTGGTATTGCAATTAAAAGGGGTACATCACTGCCCCAGTGTTTGGAACCTTTAGTGTGACCATGCCCCTCGTGACATCATGCCACTCCCCCTCAATGCAAGTCTATGGGAGGGGGCGTGGTGAATGCCACGCCCCCTCCCATAGACTTGCATTGAGGGGGCAGTCTCATTAGAGTTGATTCTGCTGCAATACTATACATAGCCACAAGAAAGAGTATGGAGCTGGGGTGACTCTGCTGCAATACCATATATAGCCATTCCAAAAAGTCTGGCGCTGTCCCAGTGCTGCAGCCCCTTCAATCAGCTGAGGAGTCATTTATTTAGAAAGCTGATAGTAATGGCCTATCCTAAGGGTAAACCAAACAGGGAAGCCAATTAAAGGGGTACTCCCATGGAAAACTTTTTTTTTTTTTTAAATCAACTGGTGCCAAAAAGTTAAACAGATTTGTAAATCACTTCTATTAAAAAAAATCTTAATCCTTCCAGTACTTTTTAGGGGCTGTATACTAAAGAGAAATCCAAAAAAGAAATGCATTTCCTCTGATGTCATGACCACAGTGCTCTCTGCTGACACCTCTGTCCATTTTTGGAACTGTCTAGAGCAGCATATGTTTACTATGGTGATTTTCTTCTGCTCTGGACAGTTCCTAAAATGGACAGCAGAGGTCAGCAGAGAGCACTGTGGTCATGACATCAGAGGAAATGCATTTCTTTTTTGGATTTCTCTTTAGTATACAGCCCCTAAAAAGTACTGGAAGGATTAAGATTTTTTAATAGAAGTGATTTACAAATCTGTTTAACTTTCTGGCACCAGTTGATAAAAAAAAAAAAAAAAAAAAAAAAAAAAAAGTTTTCCACGGGAGTACCCCTTTAAGTCCTACCATTCTTCTTCCCCTACAATCTATTCGAATAGGGGGCATCAATAACATAACCATAAAAAATTTAGAGGGGTATTCAAAGTTAAGTTTACCTATCCACAAAATAGGAGATAAGTGTCAAAACGCAAAGGGCCCAACCAATGCGAACTCCCCTGCGTTCTCCAGAATGGTTCCCGGGTCTTTGTTATTAATGGAGTGGTGAGTTTTGCATGGCGCAGCCACTATTCACTGTCTATGGAGCTGCCAAAAGGTAGTGGAGCATTATCCCCTACTCTATGTATAGGGCAGTGTTTCTCAACCAGTGAGTCACCAGCATGTGAGTTGTAGTTTTGCAACAGCTGGAGGCCCACTGGTTGGGAAACACTGTCCTATACACATTATTATGTAAAAAAGGGTACATTCACATGAAAGTAAGGGGGTAACAAAATCAGCACTAGAAAAAATGCAGCAGATCCTGTATGTGTGAACGTACCCTTATGAGTAATTTTGGATAAGAACAGTATTTGGGTTCACTATGGGAATATTTCCACCATTTTCAGACTCCTTAAAGGGGTTATCCAGGAAAAAACTTTTTTTTATGTATATCAACTGGCTCCAGAAAGTTAAAACAGATTTGTAAATTACTTCTATTAAAAAATCTTAATCCTTTCAGTACTTATGAGCTTCTGAACTTAAGGTTGTACTTTTCTGTCTAAGTGCTCTCCGATGACACCTGTCTCGGGAACTGCCTAGTTTAGAAGAGGTTTATGGGGATTTGCTTCTAAACTGGGCGGTTCCCGAGACACGTGTCATCAGAGAGCACTTAGACAGAAAAGAACAACCTTAACTTCAGAAGCTCATAAGTACTGAAAGGATTAAGATTTTTAAATAGAAGTAATTTACAAATCTGTTTAACTTTCTGGAGCCAGTTGATATATAAAAAAAAAGTTTTTCCTGGATAACCCCTTTAATATGGAGCTAAAGAAATGTTCATCATACATGCAGACACTCAATAGACCACTCACCTTTGCTTGCTTTTTTGCTTGCTTCTTTGCTTTCTTCTGAAGGTGTTTGCTTGGCCCAGTTGTATTTGAGTCATTCCTTTCTTTTACATAGCCGCCACCATCCTCCTCCTCCTCCTCCTCGTTCTTCTGTTTGCCGATATTCTTGAATACTTTGGGGTTATTTTTCTTTGTGGGCTAAAACGAAAATTAAGAAGTGTTAGAACATTCTGTATGTGTGTTGCACTCTCCGAGTGGAGAGCTATATGTTCCCTACCCCTCTACGCTGGTCTGTGGCCATAAGCCTGTAGCCTACAAGATGTCGGGTGCTGCAGAGGGGGAGGATGACCGACCTAATAATGGGGGCTACCAACCTTATGTGGGGTTTACGATCATGGATACCCAAATAACAGGTGGGAGCCCTTCCTACCAATTAACCCCTTAAGGACCACAGGTTTTTTCATTTTTGCACTTTCGTATTTTCCACCTCACCTTCTAAAAATCAGAACACACTCAGTTTTACACCTACAGACCCATATGAGGGCTTGTCTTTTGCACCACCAATTGTACTTTTTAATGACATCAATTATTTCACCACAAAAAGTAGATTTTTTAATGCTTAACGTAAAATCTCTTTCCCGGAGGATCCATTGGGGGACACAGAGACTGTGGGTATATCTTGCTGACACTAGGCATACAAAAAAGAAGTCAGCCCCACCTAGCAGGATATACCCCGTCTAATGACTCTGAGCTAATCAGTTCAGTCGCAAAGCAGTAGGAGAGGACCAACAAATGAAACCCGGCAGGTGGTCAAAGGAACCAGACAAAAAAAGAACTGCACACAACCCCTCGGACAGAAAAATCGAACCATAGTACCAAAAACATAGGGGTGGGTGCCGTGTCCCCCAATGGATCCTCCAAGAAAGATTTTACCGTAAGCATAAAAAAAAAAATCTACTTTTCTTGGTCGGCTCTATTGGGGGACACAGACTGTGGGATGTACCAGAGCAGTCTCCGGGTGGGAAAAGTACCCAAAACAAAATCGGGCAGAGGACTCAGCCACTGCCGCCTGCAACACCTTGGGACCAGATCCGGCGTCAACGGACGCAAAAGTGTGCACCTGGTAGAACCTGGAGAAGGTGTGCAAAGACGACCAAGTGGCCGCCTTGCAGACTTGAACGGAACGCGTGGAATGCGCAGTCACCCTAAAGGGTGGGATCTTCCCCTTACGAGGGTCCGATTCAGAAATGGCGGAACATATCCACTGCGAAATGGCCGCCTTGGAAGCCGGAAGACCCTTGCGACGACCCTCCAGAATCACAAAGAAAGCGTCACCCTGCCGGAAAGAGGACATGACAAAAAGATAGATCCGGACAGCACAAACCAAATCCAGACAATGGAGAGAACGCTCTTGGATGGAGCCAGACAGAAGGAATTAAGGACGATCTGCTTGTTCACGTGAAAGGAGCAAAAACCCCCTGAGCTCTCAGAACCGCGGTTTCAACTGCCACGCTGTCAAATGCAGCGACAGTAAACTGGGGTGGCAGAGAGGACCCTGGAAGAGCAGATTGGGGCAAACCAGAAGACGTAGAGGTACGTCAGCGTACCAATCGCGTCTGGGGCCACCAGAATGGCAGGAACGCCTTTAGTTTCCTCCTGTTAGGCAGGAGAGGCAGATGAGGAAAAAGGTAGGGAAGACTGAAGGACGACCATAGAATTATGAGCGCAGCCACCTCAGAGGGTCGCGTGACCTTGAAGGGAAGATAGATGGGGAGGCGAGCCTCCTGAAAGGACCAGCGATCTTGGATAGTCAGGTCCCGAAACACACCTCCCCAACCCAGGAGACTCGCATCGGTCGTGACGACCTGCCAGTGGAGGGGAAGAAACTACCGCCCCTGGAGAAAGAGGGGATTGTGGAGCCACCACGGAAGAGACGGACGAACGGAGGGGGTCAGAAGAATCCGGCGATCCAGAGTGGCCCAGCACCTCCAGGCAGAAATAAATCAGAAAAGGAGAGGGGTGCCGTAGTTGACGGGCACCCTCCAACAGGGAGCACCGCTTGTCCAGCGGAAGACAAACACGGGCAGCCACAGTGTTGAAAAGGAGACCCAGAAAGACAAGGGACTGAGTGGGAGAAAGGTGGGACTTTTCCCGGTTGATCACCCAACCGAAGGCGGACAGAGTCTGCACAGTGAAATGTGAAGGCGGACAGAGTCTGCACAGTGAAACTAGCTTTGATCAAAAGATCGTCCAGGTAAGGGAGGATCAAAATCCCCTGAGCATGAAGAATGGCAATCACCGCCGCCATGACTTAGGTAAAAACCCTGGGAGCCGTGGAGAGGCCAAAAGGGAAGAGCCACGAACTGGAAGTGACCCGCCGGAACAGCAAAGCGGAGGAATCGCTGATGGACGGGGAAAATGGGGATGTGCAGATAGGCGTCCCGGATATCTGCTGAGGAAAGAAACTCCTCTTGATCCATGGATGCGACCACCGAGCAGAGGGACTCCATGTGAAAGTGGCATAACCGCAAGTGGTGGTTGAGCTACTTGAGGTCCAGAAATGGGGCAAGCAGAGCCCCCTTTCTTCGGGACTACAAACAGATTTGAGTAGAACCCCGAAAAACGTTCCCCTGGAGGAACTGGAACGATCACACCCTGAGCAAGGAGGGTACTCAAAGCGACCTGAAAGGCAGCCGCCAAAGGAGGGGAAGGAGGAGGACGGGATCGGAAGAACTGGTCCTGGGGAAAAGACGCGAACTCTATCCGGTAACCATCGGATATGACGTCCCGAACCCAGGAGTCCTGAACCTGCGCTAGCCAAATGTTCCAGAAAAGGGAAAGACGTCCTCCCACCCGAGAAGAGGATATGGGTGGGGGCGTCCCTTCAGGAAGAGGGAGGTTTACGGTTACTGGATTTGGCTGAGAAACCGCCAGCACGATTGTCTTGCTTCCAGGAAGGACGTGCCTTGAAGGAAGGGGCTCTGTGTGCCTGGGAGGACGACACGATGCAAAGGAGTCTTCCGACAGGGGTCGGAGCGGCGGGGTTTGTTCTGCGGCAGCAGAGAGCTTTTGTCTCCAGTAGCTTCGGATATGATCTCATCTAGCTGTTTCCCAAAAAGCAGAGAACCTGAGAAGGGCAACTCAAGAGATTTTTTCAAAGCAGCATCTGCATCCCACGCCTTCAGCCATATGGAGCGATGAATCGCAATCAAGTTACCTGAGGCAAAGGCCGTACATCGTGCAGACTCCAAAGCAGCCAAACAGAGGAAGTCCCCGGCCTGAGAGAGTTGAAGAGCGAGATCCGCCAAGGATGCCTTGGCACAGCTGAGAAGCCCAAACCAAGATGGCTTTGGATACCCAGGCGGAAGCGAAGGTAGGTAACAAGGACAAACCTGCCGCTTCAAAGGCAAACTTCGCCAAGTTCTCGATCTTCTTGTCCGCAGAGTAGTCGACTTGGAAAGATGCAAAACCGGAGGATCAACTGCCAGCAGCGTCGTCCACTTGTAAACCAGATCCGGAGGAAAGGGAAACTGAGCTTGAATCTTCTTGGTTCCCTGGAATCATTTGTCCGGATGCTTCCAAGCAAGGCATCAAATTCAGCAAGAGAACTGAAAGCCTTGGGGGAATGCAGAGAGCGGTGAAAAGAAACTTCCGGATCAGTATCCAAAGTTCTTGGATCCTCCAGATGAAAAGTGTCCCTGATGGCTGACACCAAGCTGTCCACCATATCATACATGGCAGAGTGGCCCTCATGATCCGAGGAGGATTCCGACCAGTCATCCGCTACTTCCCCTGGAGAGTGGGAGCGTGCGGTGGTAGCCTTAGACTGAGGCATGTTAGACCTAGAACGAGGGGTCGACGACCTGGGATGGGAGAAGGGGAGGGGCAGGGAGAAGGGGGAGGGAGCTGCCCCACCATCCCCAGAGCCCAGACAATGCTGCAATAAAAACCGGAGCCCTCATCCTTGCCACCTATAATAATAAAGAGATCCCCAATGCCCCGGACTAAGAGAAAAATGGTGGGCTAACTACAAAACAACTAGGACTTTACCTACTATATAGGGCAGTCATGACGGTCTGGGCCAGATGAAGAGGAAAAGAAAATGACTCCGATCAGAGAAGACATCACCTGTGAGTTACTGGATGTAACTGCAGTGTCATCACTATATGGTGGGAAATTTAGGTTATATAGGCGCTTGTATAGTGGTAACATACACCCATCCCAGCTGAAAGTGAGGGTACGTCTGTCCCTGACCATGTTATGATGTGTTTATATGTTCCACCTCTTTTCCTTTTTATGTTGATTGTGTGGTTTAGTATAGGGAGTGGTGAGGTACATTGTGCACCACTGTTTTTTGCAATATATATATTTATTTATTTGTTTATTTACATATTTTTTTTTGGGGGGGGGGGGATAATGATGAAGTATGTAGGCTGGTAGGGTTTGTGTGACAGGGCTGATTTTTAGTGCCAGTCTTGCTCTGGTTAACCATGCATACCTAAAAGTTGTGCATTGTGTCCATTACTATATCATTCCCTCTCTCATATATATATTCTACCACTCTGGTGTCCCTAGAGCAGTGTTTCTCGACCTGTGGATGCCCACCTGGTGAGTGACAGGTTGGGGAAATCTGCTCTAGAATCCCACGGCACCCATTCAATAGAAGTTCTTCACCCCCTGATCTCCAAAACTCTGTACAGAAAATTATAATTTACACCACGCTTGTCGCTCTTGTTGGATTGGCCAACCATAATACAGAGTGAGTCAGGTGTCTGTCACAGGATCTACTTGGTATCTGTCAGTATTTCACCTTAAAGTGAATAAAAAAAAAAAATCTCTCACCGCATCGTCAAGGACAGGTAGAGACAGATCAAGGAAAGGTTCATGGACCAGGGACACCTGAATAAAAAAAAAAAAAATATATATATATATATATATATATATATATATATATATATATATATATATAAAATAAAAATTGTTACATTTTAGTCCTGCTTTTCCCCAGAGAGAGAAGCTATTCTCTATAAATAGTGTGTGTGTATATATATATATATATATATATATATATATATATATATATATATATATATATATATAAATAAAAGTAGAGACCAGTGCAGCACTCCATAGCGTGAAAACATTTAAATTTATTCCATCAAAAATTGTGAAAAAGGCAGCGACGTTTCGATCCTCTATCCTGGAGAGGATCGAAACGTCACTGCCTTTTTCAAATTTTTTGATGGAATAAATGTACATTTTTTCACGCTATGGAGTGCTGCACTGGTCTCTACTTTTATTGATGTGGCAGAATTGACGGACTTGATTCTTGTCAGTTGCCTGTACCCTTCACCTGGATACCATTTGTGCTGTTGTATTTTTTCTATTGTATAATATACACACATATATATATATATATCTCTAAATATACACTGCTGAAAAAAATTAAGGGAACACTAAGATAACACATCCTAGATCTGAATGAAGGAACTAATCGTATGAAATACTTTCGTCTTAACATAGTTGAATGCGCTGACAACAAAATCACACAAAAATTATCAATGGAAATCAAATGTATCAACCCATGGAGGTCTGGATATGGAGTCACACTCAAAATCAAAGTGGAAAACTACACTACAGGCTGATCCAACTTTATGTAATGTGCTTAAAACAAGTCACAATGAGGCCCAGTAGTGTGTGTGGCCTCTATGTGCCCGTATGACCTCCATACAACACCAGGGCATGCTCCTGATGAGGTGGTGGATGGTCTCCTGAGGGATGTCCTCCCAGACCTGGACTAAAGCATCCGCCAACTCCCGGACAGTCTGTGGTACAACGTGGCGTTGGTGGATGGAGCGAGACATGATGTCCCAGATGTGCACAATCGGATTCAGGTCTGGGGAATGAGCGGGCCAGTCCATAGCATCAATGCCTTCCTCTTATAGGAACTGCTGACACACTCCAACCACATGAGGTCTAGCATTGTCTTGCAGCATATGGTCTCTCAAGGAGTCTGAGGATCTCATCTCGGTACCTAACGGCAGTCAGGCTACCTCTGGCAAGCACATGGAGGGCTGTGTGGCCCCCCTAAAGAAATGCTAACCCACACCATTACTGACCCACCGCCAAACCGGTCATGCTGGAGGATATTGCAGGCAGCAGAATGTTCTCCACGGCGTCTCCAGACTCTGTCACGTCTGTCACATGTGCTCAGTGTGAACCTGCTTTCATCTGTGAAGAGCACAGGGCGCCAGTGGCAAATTTGCCAATCTTGGTGTTCTCTGGCAAATGCTAAACGTCCTGCACGGTGTTGGGCTGTAAGCACAACCCCCCACCTGTGGACGTCGGTCCCTCATACCATCTCATGGAGTCTGTTTATGACCGTTTGATTGGACACATGCACATTTGTGGCCTGCTGGAGGTCATTTTGCAGGGCTCTGGCAGTGCTACTCCTTGCACAAAGGCGGAGGTAGCGGTCCTGCTGCTGGGTTGTTGCCCTCCTATGGCCTCCTCCACGTCTCCTGATGTACTGGCCTGTCTCCTGGTAGCGCCTCCATGCTCTGGACACTACGCTGACAGACACAGCAAACCTTCTAGCCACAGCTCGCACTGATGTGCCATCCTGGATGAGCTACACTACCTGAGCCACTTGTGTGGGTTGTAGACTCCATCTCATGCTACCACTAGAGTGAAAGCACCACCAGCATTAAAAAGTGACCAAAACATCAGCCAGGAAGCATAGGAACTGAGAAGTGGTCTGTGGTCACCACCTGCAGAACCACTCCTTTATTGGGGGGGTTTTGCTAATTGCCTATAATTTCCACCTGTTGTCTGTTCCATTTGCACAACAGCATGTGAATTGATTGTCAATCTGTGTTGCTTCCTGAGTGGACAGTGTGATTTCACAGAAGTGTCATTGTCTTGGAGTTACATTGTGCAGTTTATGTGTTCCCTTTATTTTTTTAAGCAGTGTATATCTATAAATAAATAATACACACACACACACACACACACACACACACATATACACACACACACATATATATTAATAAATATATATATATATATATATATATATATATATATATATATTTTTTTTTTTTTTTTTAACATAACCATACAAAAACATAAGGTGGCACAATGAACATACCGTGCTGCAGGTCTCACACATGATCGTACTTGTTAACTCGCCCCCAAATAATCGATCCACAAAGTTGGGGATAACTCTCTTTTTCTCACATTCTGAATGAAGACAGAAGAGAAAGGGTTACATCAGTAGAACTGCATCTACAATCCAGAATAAAGACTGAATGGCTGTTCCTGATACCTTGCATATTCACCTTCAGCGTTTTCGTAGATATACCTGGGTAACATCTAAAATGGTCACCATTACAGACTACAAATAGGTGCTCACTCAGCTTTCTCAGACTTCTGAATGGTACATCAGACAAATTATGCCATGTCATGATAGCACCAAGATGTATTGATCCATAAGGGGTATTTGACAGATTTGTTGCAAGACATTTATGCTACTAAAAATGTGGTCCATTTACCTAAGTGGGATTATTTGAGCGGCAGGAGAATTTTCTAGGATATTTGCAGAAATTCTTACAACACAATTTGCTGCATGTGAATAGATGCTATAGGAAAAGCTGGCCATACGCATAAGATCGCTGTCGGCTGATTGTTCGTTCAGTCAACAGCTATCTTTTCCAATCCTCCCTTATGCATATGCATGCTCTGCTTGGCCAAGCTTGCATGAGTCCTCAATAAGTTGGTGAGGAGAAAGCCGCTGCCAGACTCCTCTGGTGACAGCTTATTTCTGTGAGAACAAGATGACTGAATCCAACATGTCAAATCTTCTCTGCCTTGAGGGGTCAGGAGGCCCTATATACATTAGAGTCAGTGCTTCCCAACCAAGGTGCCTCCAGCTGTTGCAAAACTACAACTCCCAGCATGCCCGAACAGCGGCTGTCCGGGCATGCTGGGAGTTGTAGTTATGCAACAGCTGAAGGCACCCTGGTTGGGAAGCCCTGCATTAGATGGTCTATTTTTTAAAGTGGTACTCCGGTGGAAAACATTTTTTTAAATCAACTGGTGCCAGATAGTTAAACAGATTTTTAAATTACTTCTATTAAAAAAATCACAATCCTTCTAGTACTTATAAGCTGCTGTATGCTCCAGAGTGAATTATTTTCTTTTTGAATTTCCTTTCTGTCTCACCACAGTGCTCTCTGCTGACACCTCTGTCCATTTTAGGAACTGTCCAGAGTAGGAAAAAAATCCCCATAGCAAACCTCTCCTGCTCTGGACAGTTCCTGAAATGAACAGAGGTGTCAACAGAGAGCACTGTGGTCAGACAGAAAGGAAATTCAAAAAGAAAAGAACTTCCTGTGGAGCATACAGCAGCTGATAAGTACTGGAAGGATTAAGGTTTTTTAATAGAAGTAATTTACAAATCTGTTTAACTTTCTGTCATCAGTTGATTTAAATTTTTTTTTTTCCAGTGGAGTACCCCTTTAAGTGTATGGCCAGCACAAATGAACATTTGTTAGATTTAGAGTAGAATTGTTCTCAGTATTTAATGGGGTTTTCAGAAACTCATGCACATGCTGCATTTAGATGCACTAGGCCACAGTTGTCCCATGATCTCGGGGGTCCAACCCAAAGAACTAAGACCCAAACAACCCCCCCAACAATCCAAATATCAGCTATCTTCCACACACATTGGGGGGTATTTATCATTTTTACCTGTTGTCAGTTTCTTTTTGCCCGTTTCTTTTTTTCTACTTTGGTTTTTACGGACGCAGGTCAAATTTATCATTTGGCCCATGTCCTTTAGTAACTTTGGCGCATACCATATTCTTCATTTGGTATGTGTGTTTTCCATGTCAGAATATTGTTGGTGGCGATTTATGTCAAACATGCGTCAAAAACAGGCAAATTAGCGCCAAAATTCAATTGGCACAAATGATAAATTACTGACCACTGCAAAAATCATACACAGGACCGTCAAAATCCTAGCAAGTTTAAAAATGACAGCGGCGAGAATACGCCGAAACGTTGGCGCAAAAATAAAATGCGCAAAAAAAAAAAAAGCTAAACATACGCAATAAAAGACACAAACCCATTGATAAATACCTCCCATTGTGAACATAGCAGGAGTGCGGATGCTTGGCTGTCATTTAGGAACTTTGCTCTCGAGATTGATGGGGGTCCAAGCAGACCCACATCAATATTCTGTGGATAGGCGATAAGTCTTAATGGTGGGACAACCCTTTCCAAATTCAACAATCGATCACTATGATACATGTAAAAGCAATAAAAACTGATCGCTATTTTGCAGGCGTAAAATGTTGGTCGTACCTTTAACAACCTTTTTGACCTCCTCCTCTTCCATCTTGTCTGAAGCCTCTTGTAAGGTCTTAGAAAGTGCTAGAGAAACTCTCTGTAAATACACAAACCCACACAACCTTTATTTTATTTTAGTTTTTTCCTATTCTAGTGATGTATATAACTAGTTATAGATACATATGATATAGATAGTCTGGAAAAAATAATGTTAAAAAAAAGTTTTTGTAAATAAACAGTAAAAAAAAAAACCAAATAAATAAATGTTAAGAGTTTTTCTAAATAAAAAGTAAAAAAATAAAATAAAATATGTTAAAACAGTTTTTCTAAGTTAAACAAAAAAAACAAATAAATAAATATGTTTAAAAAGTTTTTCTAAATAAACAGTAAAAAAAGTTTGTTTTTCTTAAAAATGTAAAAAAAATAAAAATGTAAAAAATTTTTTCTAAATAAAAAGTTTAAAAAAAAAACAACCAAATATTGTTAAAAAAGTTTTTCTAAAACAGTTAAAATAAATAAATATGTTCAAGTTTTTCTAAATAAACAATTAAACAACAATAATAAATAAAATGTTAAAAGTTTAAAAAAAAGTAAAAGTAAAAAAAAAAACAATGTTTAAGTTTTTCTAAAACAGTTAAAAAAATAAATGTTAGTTTTTCTAAATAAACAGTTAAAAAAATAAAATAAAATAAAATATGTTAAAAAAGTTTTTCTAAATAAAAAGTTTTAAAAAAAACAACCAAAATAAATATGTTTAAAAAGTTTTTCTAAAACAGTAAAAAAAATTATAAATACCGTATGTTAGTTTTTCTAAATAAAAAAAATAAATAAAATGTCAAAAAAAGTTTTCCTAAATAAAAAGTTTTTCTAAATAAACAATTAAAAAACAATAATAAATAAAATGTTAAAAGTTTTTCTAAAGTAAAAAAAATAAATAAATAAGTTAAAGTTTTTCTAAAACAGTTAAAAAAATAAATATGTTAAAGTTTTTCTAAATAGTTTAAAAAAAATGAAAATAAACAGTTAAAAAAAAGTTAAAAAAAAGTTTTTCTAAATAAACAAAAAAAATAAAAAAATAAAAACAACCGAATAAATATAATGAATAAAAAAAAATTGTAAATAAATGTATAAAATAAGTGAATAAACAAACCAATAAACGAAATGAAAAAAATTAAAATTCTTTAAAGGGAACCAATCATCAGATTTTACCCTATATAATGCTTGGCAAAGCGTTATATAGGGTAAAATTGTTGTCCTCACCATTCCCGGGGGACGCTCCTGCCCCCAGGGATGGTGAAGATATGAAGTTATAAACTAGTCACCGCCGCCGCCGTAAGTAGTCACCTGGGCGGGGAGCTCTTCTCACCTACTCCCGTTCTTCGGCCGGGAGCGACGCCCCCTCCGCTTGATTGATGGGCCGCGTCATTGTTCCGCTCACTGAACAGACGGAGCAGAGCGATGACGCTGCCCGTCAATCAAGCGGAGGGGGCGTCACTCCCGGCCGAAGAACGGGAGTAGGTGAGAAGAGCTCCCCGCCCAGGTGACTACTTACGGCGGCGGCGGTGACTAGTTTATAACTTCATATCTTCACCATCCCTGGGGGCAGGAACGTCCCCCGGGAATGGTGAAAATAAAGATAAATCTAAAATAAAGCTTGGTAAAGCTTATATAGGGTAAAATCTGATGATTGGTTCCCCTAAAAGGAATGAAATATTCACACAAATTGTAATTTACAAACTTTATTATACCAGAACACTATCCCCCAAACTTTATTTTATTTATATTTTTTATTTTATTTTATTTTTATTGAAAGGTATGCACTTTCAATCCCCTCCTGAAGGAGTAAAACTCTCATATACTGTACAAGTTGATGTCATAGACACAGCTCAGGGGGTACTGGTTCTCACTGAAGACACCAGTGGTAGACGCAGCTTTTGGTGAAACTGACTCTAAGTCTAACCCAACCAGGGTGCCTTCAGCTGTTGCAAAACTACAATTCCCAGCATGCCCGGACAGCCAACGGCTGTCCGGGCATGCTGGGAATTGTAGTTTTGCAACAGCTGGAGGCATATTGGTTGGGACAGGGTGCTCTTAAGGCATCTCTGTAGCCAACCAATGCCCTGCCCTCTGTGGTAATAACCCCGACACCTGTCTACAGAAGAATCAGAACTAATTTGCATACTTTTTTGCCTGGAAAACCAAGTCTCATAGCACTGATCTCTCCAATGATAGCCATTACTACTCCCCCTCCCTTCCTTCTTTGAATGCACATAGGTCCTTGTACAAACGTTTGATGCTTTATGCCCCTAGAACAAGTCTGTGCAATGTGGAGAGATGGTCTGTTGTATAGCAAATAGAACTTGTTCTCAAATATGATCTCCCAGTCAGGAAATCAACTGAATCCAGTACAGTAAGGGGAATTGTAAGAACAAAAATAATAATAAATTAATTCTACCCATAGGTATGCACTACTATAACCCAGGGTGGCTTCACCAGCCTTATGCCCACATGTTCCCTGCCCCAATGGAAATCTAGTAAGAGAAGCCTCAAATACCTGGATCTCCTCTGCTCTCATCCCATCGAGGAGGTAGCGCAGCAGCTCCTGGCTGTCCTGCTGTTGGTAGCCTCTGAACCTTACAGCCCTATAACACAATGCACACACCGACCATCACATGGAGAGCAAGAATTCCAATGAAATTGCATCAATCCAGCAACTAATATGTTCTCAAAGGCATATTGCATGCAAAGAAAAGCTCAGAATATCCACCTATCCTCCTTATCTTAACCCCCTTAAAGGGGTACTACCGTGCTGACAACTTATCCCCTATCTAAAGGATAGGGGATAAGTTGCCTGATCGCGCGGGGGTCCCCAGATCTCGCACGCAGCACCCCACTGTCATCAGGCCCCGGAGCGAACATCGCTCCGGGTCTGATGACTGCCGATCACGGGTCCAGAGTATTGTGACGTCACGGCGCCGCCCCCATGTGACGTCACACTCCGCCCCCTCAATGTAAGTCTATGGCAGGGGGCGAGACCGCTTTCTCGCCCCTGCCATCGACTTGTATTGAGGGGGCGGAGCATGGTCACATGGGGGCGGAGCTGTGACGTCATGATCACCGGCCCAGTCACAAGACCCGTAATGGATGTTCGCTCCGGGGCCTGATGACAGCGGGGTGCTGTGTGTGAGATCGCGGGGGTCCCCAGCGGTGGGACCCCGTGCAATCAGGCAACTTATCCCCTATCCTTTAGATAGTAGATAAGTTGTCAGCACAGTAGTACCCCTTTAAGTACCCGGGGTTTTTCCATTATTTGCACTTTCGTTTTTTTCCTCCTTACCTTTAAAAAATCATATTTCTTCATATTTTTGCACCTTAAAATCCATATGAAGGCTTATTTTTTGCACCACCAATTCTACAATTTGTAATGACATCAGTAATTTTACCCAAAAATCTACTTCGAAATGGAAGAAAAAAAGTCATTGTGCGACAAAATAAAATAAAAAAAAAAAAAACCATTTTTTTGTAAACTTTGGGGGCTTCCGTTTCTACACGGTACATTTTTCGGTAAAAATGACACCTTCTCTTTATTCTTTAGGTCCATACGATTAAAATGATCCCCTACTTATATAGGTTTGATTTTGTCGGACTTCTGGAAAAAATCATAACTACATGCAGGAAAATGTATACGTTTAAAATTGTCATCTTCTGACCCCTATAACTTTTTTATTTGTCCGCGTATGGGGCGGAATTAGGGCTCATTTTTGCGCCGTGATACTATTTGTATTGATCGGACTTATTGATCACTTTTATTAATTTTTTCATGATATAAAAAGTGACCAAAAATACGCTATTTTGGACTTTGGATTTTTTTTTGCGCATACGCCATTGACCATGCGGTTTAATTAACGATATTTTATAATTCGGACACTTTCGCACGCGGCGATACCACACATGTTTATTTTTATGTTTATTTACACTGTCTTTTTAAATGGGAAAAGGGGGGTAATTCAAACTTTTATTAGGGAAGGTTACATGATCTTTATTCACTTTTTTATTTTCACTTTTTTTTTGCAGTGTTATAGCTCCCATAGGGACCTATAACACTGCACACACTGATCTTTTACACTGATCAATGGTTTCTCATAGGAAACCACTGATTGATGATTCTGCTGCTTGTCTTCTCATGCCTGGATCTCAGGCACCGAGCAGTCATTCGGCGATCGGACACCAGGAGGCAGGTAGGGACCCTTCTTGTGTCCTACAGCTGTTCGGAACACTGCGATTTCCCTGCGGCTGTCCCGAATAGCCCCCTGAGCTAACCGGCATTAGTTTACTTTCGCTTTAGACGCGGCGATCAACTTTGAACGCCGTGTCTAAAGGGTTAATAGCCACGGGCCCCGGCCGTTGTTAGAGGCCCGACCCGCTATGAGGCGGGGCCATGCGTTATAGAACAGGAGCTGACTCAAGGTGTCCAGGTACGCCCTGGGTCCTTAAGAGGTTAAAGGGGTACTCCCACTTTCTTTTTTTAAATCAACTGGGGCCAGAAAGTTAAACAGATTTGTAAATTACTTCTATTTAAAAATCTTAATCCTTCCAGTACTTATGAGCTTCTATTGCTTCACGGGAAGTTATTTTTATTTTTTTAATTTCCTTTCTGCTCTCTGCTGACACCTTCCCGTCTCAGCTTGTTATCCCTTATTCATAGGGTAGGGGGTGACAAGCTGACCGTGGGGGTCCAACTGTTGGGACCCGATCCAGAGAACGGGGAAATATTTTGTTCCTGGAATAAAACACAGTGGAATTTGTTGGCGCTTTACAAATAATAATCAATATTAAATTGAAATAAATAATAATTTACAATGAATTATTATAAATAAATCACAATATTATCAATAATAAATATAATAATACAATAATAATGGTTATATTTAAAAATAATAATTCTTATTCATAAATAATATTGTAATTATTATTGATAATTATATTTTTACACACCATGCCTACACAGCCACAGCTCCATTCACTCTCTATGTCTGGCGGGCCCATAGAGAATAAATAAATGGGTCCCAACAGTTGGTCCCCCCAGCCTCTTGACTGTCAACCTGTCACCACTACCATATAGAGAGGGAACAAGCTGAAGTGGGAATACCCCTTTAAAATGGGTTATGGAGGATTAGAAAACCAGTGTCACCATTGTCCTCAGGTGGGGTGTTGTATTGTAGCTCAATTTCATTGCAGTAAAGGGGGCCAAATTGTAATACCACACCCAACCTGAGGACAGGGGTGGTGCTGTTTTTGTAAGAAATCAGCTCTGTTTCTGGATAAGCCCTTTTAACTATTGATTCTGGTAACCTACAATTCCCTGCACTCCCCTATAATGAAAAGACTTGTGAACGTGCTTAGTATCGCACTTACTGGATCACATATACGGTAATATATGGTGTGTGTGTGTGTGTGTATATATATATATATATATATATATATATATATATATATATATATATGTATGTGTGTGTATGTATATGTGCATATGTGCATATATGCATATATATATATATATATATATATATATATATACACACACACACACAGTGATCCCTCAACTTACAATGGCCTCAACATACATTAATTTCAACATACAATGGTCTTTTCTGGACCAATGTAACTTGAAACCAGACTCAACATACAATGTACAGACAGTCCAGATCTGTGAAACATGTCAATAGCTGGAAGAACCGACCAATCAGAATGGACATTCAATGGTCAAAGCATATGCATTGACTGGTGTCTGGTAGCGCCCTCTACAGTACAGGGAGGTATTACATATTCTGTACTCTTTACCTGTACCAGGGTTACCTGCACTTTTGGACACAGGTGAGGGCGGCTCCATGTTACTTTTTTAGGACACTGTGTACTGTACAGGACCCTGAAGAATCTCCTGTCCTCTACATAGGCCATTGTTTCCCAAGCAGGGTGCCCCCAGCTGTTTCAAAACTACAACTCCCAGCATGCCCGGACAGCCTTTGGCTGTCCGGGCATGCTGGGAGTTGTAGTTTTGCAACAGCTGGAGGCTCACTGCTTGGGAAACACTGACATTGACAGTGATTTACAGCTCCAAGCAGATCTTTCTTACTTTTATATGTAAGGATTTTCTTTATCTGTATTAGTTAACTACTTTTCTTTAATCCTCACTTTTTCCTATTTTTGGATGACATTTTGGGGCTTCAGAACCAATTACCAGGTTTCCATAGAGTTCTGGTCTCAACATACAATGGTTTCAACATACAATGGTTGTCCTGGAACCGATTAATATTGTAACTTGAGGGACTACTGTATGTATGTGTGTGTGTGTGTGTATGTATATATATATATATATAAGATCTATATATATGGTAAATGGTAATAACGGGAGAATAATAATGCATTAAAATACAATGTGTAATGCGGATTTCTATACTATTCAGGATCTCTCAATAGCCCAATTACACATATACTATAATATCAGATATCTTCATATCTGAGGTTAGCGGTGAAACGTCTGTAAGTTGCATTCCTGGCACATACTCACTTTTTACAGACCTGAGAGAAGAGCTCTTTAGGGGTCACAACCCCTTTTTTAGTCTCCTGCATCTCAGTTAGGAACTGCCACATGGCCAAAGTCAGGGGCCCCGGCTGCTGCTCCAGCTTCACTTCTCGGCACTGCTGAAAAACACAAAATACCCAAATGAATAACATTTCATATAGGACTTCTGTGCCCTATTATGTAGCTCCTGACATACAGATTAAGCCAGTGTTTCCCAAACAGGGTGCCTCCAGCTGTTGCAAAACAACAACTCCCAGCATGCTCAGTGTTTTCATAAGACTTCATTCACCCAACAAAGGGCTTAAGAGTTTGGCTTCTATGGAGTAGTGTAGTAGACTAGGCTATTTTCCCATAGAAAGGAAAACACATATATCATGTATTATAATATATTCTTTTCCCATAGCAGCAAATGGGTGACATCACACTGTATGCTTGTAATGTGGATACACTGCAGGTTTTATATTATATATATATATATATATATATATATATACATACACTCACTGCAGGCCTGTTTTATTTTATTATATATATATATATATATATATATATATATATATATATATATATATATATATATACACATATATACACACACACACACACACACGCATATATATATATATACACATATATACACACACACACACACACACACAGCAGGGGTGTGGAAATTTTATAAAAAACTACTTGTCCACGGGACTAAAATGGAGCAAAATCTACTTGTCCCTCCTGACGATCCACTTGTCCGGACCAATTTTCGCTTTTACGCTCTGATTTTTTCCTCCTCGCCCTATAATAGCCATAACTACCTACTATAATGATACCTTTTAATTATTCCATAACATATTCTCTGAACCAAAAAAATATATATATTAAGGGAAGTGAAATTGAAATAGTAAAAGATAATTTAGCAGATTTGGCGGTTTTCTTTTCTGCGCCATTTACCTTGTGGTTGAGGTAACATGTTAGTTTTATACTTTAGGCCGCCTGATTACAGCGATACCAGATTTGTATCGTTTACGTCATGTTTTACTAATTCTGAACTTTTTAAACCCCTTAAGGACTCAGCCCATTTGGATCTTAAGGACTCGGACAATTTTATTTTTACGTTTTCGTTTTTTACTCCTCCCCTTCAAAAAATCATAACTTTTATATTTTCATCCACAGACTAGTATGAGGGCTTGTTTTTTGCGCGACCAGTTGTGATGCCTCACAACTCAGCTATAAGCATATATGCCATTCAGGAGCCTAAAAAGCTGAGAGAAATTCCTACCTAGTTTTTTTATGGCATATCTGCACCCTCGTGTACTGTGCAGTCAGACAGTATACAGTGGCACGGGCATCCTCAACTATTATACAGGAGGAGTAATACAATAGTACAGTAGACTTTATGTACATTGCAAAGGGCTCAGTCTGTTGGGCACTAAGGGGGCTGTGTATATACCTGGTCCACTTATTCCTAAATTAGGATGACCATAAGAGGTACAGCACTGACTGTGGTGTAATACGTACGTACATTGCGTAGTGTACCGCCGCAGTGCTGCACCTACAAGATATCTTATGACAGGGGGAGGAGACAGCAGTGCAGCTGGACAGACGGACTGCGAGCACACACAGCATGACTAGTATCCGAATCCTGAGCTTCGCCACGCTCTGGACATTGGGTAAGCTGGGACAAATAACAGACAGAGGGATCTGTTCTGCGGTGTGGGAGTGCGCAGAATTACCAGGACCCTCTGGTATAACGTGTAAGCGCCTGCCCCCACTGGCGACATACTCAATACCGCCAGCAGTTTTCCAACAAGTCCTGTCGGACCCATGAGATCTCAATCCTAATGCAGCTCTCTACCGTAGTGCATGGTATAGTGCCCCAAACCTATCTAATGCAGGTCAGATAAGTGGAAAACTATTTTTTTTTAATCAGCTAGTGCCAAAAAGTTACACAAATTTGTAAATTACTTTTTAAATATCTTAATCCTTCCAGTACTTATCAGCTGCTGTATGCTCCAGAGGAAGTTCTTTTATTTTTTAATTTCCTTTCTGTCTGAACACAGTGCTCTCTGCTGACACCTGTGTGTCAGGAACTGTCCAGAGCAGGATAGGTTTGCTATGGGGATTTGATCATACTCTGGACAGTTCCTGACATGGACAGAGGTGTCAGCAGAGAGCACTGTGATCAGACAGAAAGGAAATTCAAAAAGAAAAAGAACTTCCTGTGGAGCAAAGAGAAGCTGTTAAGTACTAGGCATAGCTGCAGGGATAGCTGCAGACACCTAAGTCAAAGACGAGCCAGTCAAGGTGAAAACCAAAAACTTCTGGAAAAAGAGAGATGGGAAGCGTCCATGGAGAGGCTTGGTGCAGAAGATCGGAACACAAAAGCAGTAAGCTCCAAAAACCACTGTCCCAGGGGCACAGCGTGAGTACCCGGGGAGAATAGCAGACTCAGCGTAAAACACTGATTCTGAAGAGTGGGAAAGAACCACATCCACACATCTGCCAAAATTGGCCCGATCTGCGTAATGCGGTAGACTGGCATGTCCCCCATCCCCGGAGTACATGGACCCGAAGGAGGAGACCGAAAGTAAGGAACATCCCAGAAACTGCCGACATGGAAACTGGGGGCTCCTGAGACACCTGGAGGTTCCCCACCTGTAGGGGGAGCAAACCCAAAATTCACAAAACGCTCCGGTAAACACACTTCCAAGTAGAGACCAGAAGGGCAACACAGGAAGACCGCCCGACAAGGGGATCGCGGAGAAGTCTGGGCACTACACATGCCCGAGACCGCAACAATCACTAAGGTACGAAGAACCAGGAGGGCCAACCTAGAAATAAGGCATGCCACAGAAGTCAAGGAGAGAGTGCTTAATACAAGGAGGCTAACCGGTCTTGGACCCCAGTGGACCGGGCGGACCAGAGTACTCCAAAGCAACATCTCGTCAGAACAGGAAGAGAGGGGGAAACAAAAGAGAACCCAGCAGGAATTCCCAGGTACCGGGCAAAAGGTTACTCCAAAAGACTGTTGTGTAGGAGAAGTGCAACTGATATTGTCAGTGCCCTTCCAGGGAGATTGCGCCAAGGGAGGAGGAGAGCCACCGCAGGACACAAACAACAGACGGTGGCTAGACCGGCTGTCGCTGAGCCAAACCTGATTGCATAAACTCCTCCTAAAGAGGAAAGAGCCTTGGCTGAATCCAAGAATGCGGAGGAGAGGCAGGCTGCAATCGCGGGCTGTAAGCACACAAACATAGCCATCAAAAAACTCTTCTGAGTGTTCTCAGCAAAAAAACAAGGGCCAAGCCAGGCACCCCACCCAGCAACAGACAAGGTACTGGGTGGACGCAGCCCCCCGGAACCCTGCGAAAACCAAAGCCATGGAGTAGCCAATTGTGGCCCCAGAGAGATCTGAATTCTGGACCATGGAGCTGGTGAAGATACAAGACATGACTACGAATGCAAAGTAGTAGCACACGCAGCAACCAACAGCGTTGGGAGGAACACCCTGGACCCTCCAAAAAAAAAAAAAAAAAAAAGAGAGGGGGCAGAAGGTGCATCAACGGAGCCACCCTGGCCATTGTCTAAGGCAACAGAGCAGGTGCCTGAACCACCCTGCACAGGAACCCAGGAAGAAACCTGGAGGCATAAGGGGGGGGGGGGCTACAAAGCAGACTGTGTTGTCCTGTGTACCTACAATGACCCTCGTCCAGATTACTTCCACCAGCAGAGAGCTACAGGAAACCCCAGCCATGCACGCCACCGCCCAGAGATGGGAGACCGACTGGCGGAAACCGTGCAGACAAAAGTCTGGCTTAATGAGTACACCTCTGGGGGCAGGTGAAAAGGGGACAGAAGCCAGATAGGCGATTAGTGTGCCCCTTTGTTGGATGTGGGAGGGCGGGGATGCCTAAGAGCCATGAACAGAAACCCCGCCACCCTGGAAGATCGGCGTAGGCTGAGGAGCCGTAGATTGTATCCTCGTCGCCCTGTATAGGGTCCATAGGACACGACAGGTCACTTCTTCGGACACCGTGCACTCGCAGTGTGGTACCGGAACTCCAGCCGCAGATACATCTGTCAGGCGCTCTGAAGGCAGCGCCGCCAGAGCAGGGAGAGAGTCTCCCAACAGTTGACCCCCAGATTCCCACTCTGAACTCTGGAAGAAGAGGAGTGGAGATACCTTCCACCATTATGGCTCCCGCCGGCCAGCACAGCGCCGGGGGAGCAGAGAGCCACGACAAGTGGGGGGGGAGGGGGGGGAAATAAAAAAAAAACCTAACTAAACATCCCTTACTAGAAAATAATTTAAAAAAAAACAGGTCTGGAGAGCACCAGACCTGTGTCTTGCCTCCTAACACTAGCTAAAAGGAATTACCTCACCTCTCTTATTTCCCTAGTGTCAGCGCCTCCTAGTGGCAAGAGCATCCCCCAATGAAGAGCGACCGAGAAAAAGAATTGCACCCTATATTTTAAAGGTACAGAGAACTACACAGAACGACTAAAAGACAGTGATGTTGCTTGAATTGCAATAGATCCGTCTCTCTATGGAATAAGGACATGTCAGGAGAGAGGACATATATATAAACTATGACTGGAGGAGACGCTGATACACTTACCGGCTGGGCATCGGGCATTTGTATTTGTACAGTTTTCCCTGGATTTTTCACTTCATTTAGAAGCTCTCGTAATGCAGGCGTCTGGGATAAGTTCTTAAATAAAAGAAATAAACAATGGCATTATTCTTTCTGGTACTAAAGGAACAGTCCAGGGAAACTTAATACAATGTGCTATGTCTAAGGAAGGGCGCTTAGTGTCTACTGTCTTATAAATCAGTTCATTATACACATAGTGAACAACAAGCTCCTGGTAGTGATGGCTGCAGAAAAGTCTGGATGTTCCTTTACATTTATGTCTATACAGAGGTTTAAAGCTTCGGTATTTTCAAACTTTAAAGGGGTACTCCCGTGGAAAACTATTTTTTTTAATCAATTGGTGCCAGAAAGTTAAACAGATATGTAAATTACTTCTATTAAAAAATCTTAAAAATCCTTCCAGTACATATTAGCTGCTGAATACTACAGAGGAAATTCTTTTCTTTTTGGAACACAGTGCTCTCTGCTGACATCATGACCACAGTGCTCTCTGCTGACATCTCTGTCCATTTTAGGAACTGTCCAGAGCAGCATATATTTGCCATGGGGATTTTCTCCTACTCTGGACAGTTCTTAAAATGGACAGAGGTGTCAGCAGAGAGCACTGTGGTCATGATGTCAGCAGAGAGCTCTGTGTTCCAAAAAGAAAAGAATTTCCTCTGTAGTATTCAGCAGCTAATATGTACTGGAAGGATTTTTAAGATTTTTTAATAGAAGTCATTTACTTATCTGCTTAACTTTCTGGCACCAATTGATTAAAAAAAAAAAAAATTGTAAAAAAAGTTTCACACGGGAGTACCCCTTTAATTCCCAGCTTAAAAAAGGAGTATCCTTATTTCAGTAAATTAACCCCAATCCACAGGATGCGGGATAACTAACAGATAAGGGGGGGGGGCACTGGAAACCCTTCCACTTTCAAGAGTATAGGCCAATCAGGGTGCCTGCTGCTGTTGCAAAACTACAACTCCCAGCATGCCCGGACCTACAACTCCCAGCACCCTGGTTGGAAAACAGAGCTCTAGGAGCGTCTGCACATTAATCTGCTAGTGATTCTATATGCACTTGCTGAAATCAGAATAAAGGTGCATTCACATCACGTCTCTGAGATCCAGCTGGGGAATTTCAAGACTGGTCGCTCCCAGCAGGGCCAGCGCCAAATCTCATTCATTTAAGTCTAATTTTTGCCCCGTATCCGGTTTTGCGGATGGACAGACTTTTTTTAGTCCGGCCACAAAACTAGATACGGGGCAAAAATGAGCCCATCGGAGTCACTATCTGACTCTGATCGGCGCATTTAAAGGGGTACTCTGATCGCAAGGGGTCCCGCCGCTGGGGACCCCGTGAACTTGCACGCGGCACCCCAGTTAAGATCAGTCCCCGGAGCATGTTTGCTCCGGGTCTGATTACCGGCGACCACAGGGCGGGCGGCGTGTGACGTCACGCCTCTGCCCCTCAATGCAAGCCTATGGGAGGGGGCGTGACACCCGTCACGCCGCCTCCCACATTGGGGGGCGGAGCATGACATCACACGGGGGCGTGACATCACACACCGCCCGCCCTGTGGTCGCCGGTAATCAGACCCGGAGCGAACATGCTCCAGGGACTGATTTTAACTGGGGTGCTGCATGCAAGATCATGGGGGTCCCCAGCGGTGGGACCCCCGCGATCAGGCATCTTATCTTTGGATAGGGGATAAGAAGTCTAAGCGCCGGAGTACCCCTTTAAATGAATGAGATACAGCAGCCGGATCTGCTACATTTGCATAAAAAGAAAGTTTCGGCTAAATAAGACCTTCATCAAACCGTACAAAAGGCCATGTAAGTCTAAGGCTAAGTTCACACGGGGAGAACACCCCCAAATCAATCTAAAATCGATGGTCTGTCCTAAGGATATGGCGTCAGTATAAAACAATTCTGTACGGATGTAAAGACAAGATAGTGGAGCTTAAACAGTCACTATAAGGACACCTACCTGCATGATGGCATTAAAGAAGCAGGTGTTTCCCAGGTTACTGAGCCCTTTCACGGTGACCTCTTTGCTGTCATTTAGGGTGCTGGTTGTTTTCTCCACTTTAGTCATTGACTTTTGGGAGTCTTCACTAGTTTGAGGCGTTTCCTTCTCTGGAAGGTTTACATTATTGCATAGAACTTGATCTTCTTCACCTTTAATTAAAAAAAATGAATTAAAATAATAATAAAATGAAAATAATGAATTATCATCATTAATTAAATTATTACCATTAAATTATTATTATTACTTATAGGAGAAAACCATTATTACGTTTATAAAACGCATTACAGGTTTCCATTTCTAGGCCAGATCTGCCGTTGGACGCATTGTAGAGAGCTGTGTGCTTGTCCTACTTGTGCTATGTCCACATTACGTTTATCATGTACATCTGGTGCATAGGTCGGTTAAAGGGCTCCATTTAATGTCATAAGGCATCGGTATTCGCACACTAAAGTAAACAGTAAAGTCACAGATATTGCACAGTATACAGTCATGGTCGTATATGTTGGCACCCCCAAGGCAGTCCAGGCATGCTGGGAGTTGTTTTGCCACAGCTGGAGGCACACTGGTTGGGAAACACTGACTTTGGATGCAACAAACCTTTGTCACTGGTCCTGATACGGAACTTGGACTTTTTCTGGATGTATTCCACCAGCTGTCGGAGTGGCCCAGAGCTGTTGTAGTCGACTTGGTCATCGCACAGGTAGCACCTGCCAGAATTATTTTTTTTTTATTAAAAAAAAAGTATTAGGAATATTAGGATATATAAAATATGCAATGGCTACAACTATAAACCTAAAAAACAGACACATACCATTCTGTATTATGGTGATCTAAACCCTGAAGTCAAAGGGCAGCAGCAAAAATAAGCACGTGTGAAATGTCCCTATGGGTCCGTTCACACGGGCGGTTTACCTGCGGAATCTGCAGGATTGACATCAATGGGTGAGCAGAAAATCCGCAATAGAGGCAGATTTGCAGATTTTCTGACCCATTGAAGTAAATGGTAGCAAAGGCCGCTGCAGATTTTCCACAGCAAATCTGCTGCAGAAATTCTGCAAGTAATCCACACGTGTGAACATACCCTAATAAGAGGCCAAGACTTCTGCTCTATCCCTCCTCTATGCTTTACAATGCAATGCTGCTCGTTTACACCGATTATTAGGACTGGAAGCTGCCACACAATCTATCATAAGCAAAATATGGCTGGGTTCACATCAGCCTTGTGGAGCTCCATTACATCAGCTGAAAATCTGAACAACGGGGTTGGGTCAGAGGGTATCATAACGGACATAAAGGGAACCCGACAGGTCCCATTCACTTAGAATAAGGTCCGTCAGGGTTTCCGCTAGATGTGCGTTATTTTGCATGTTTTAGCGGCGAAAAAAAGAACTGACATGCAGGTTTTTTTTCTGTGCTAAAGTCCCCTGGAAAAAAAAAATTTTAGTTAATTTAAAAAAAAAAAAAAAAAAAAAAAAGAAGAGGAAGATTTTGTTACTTACCATACATTCCAATCTCCAACGCTGAGCACCAGGCAGTGCGGCTCTGATCTGGGGGTGTTATAATGTTTCAGTGCATGCTGCTTCTCTGAATTTCGGCCGCAGCCCTGCAAAAATATACAATATGATGTCAACTGTATTGTCACTAGTGTAAAACTGGTGAATGTGCTTGTGTGGGTTTGTATTAACACCTTGGGAATGCAGGGCGTACGCGTATGCCCCCGTTCCCAAATCCTTGAGTACTCAGGGCATACCTGTACAACCGGGTCTACTTAACGGGGTTTGACTCCTTAACGACACAGGACGTATATTTACGTCCTCCGCCAGCTCCCGCGATATGCCGCAGGGTCAAGCGGTGTCCCCGCGTCATATCGGGTCAGTCCCGGCGGCTGTCAACGGCCGGGACCCGCGGCTAATACAGGACATCACCGATCGCGGTGATGCCCTGTATTAACCCTTCAGACGCGGCGATCAAAGCTGACCGCCGCGTCTAAAGTGAAAGTATCTCCGCTGCTCAGTCGGGCTGTTCGGAACCGCTGCGGTGAAATCGCGGCGTCCCAAACAGCTTACAGGACACCGGGAGGGCCCTTACCTGCCTTCTCGGTGTCCGATCGACAAATGACTGCTCAGTGCCTGAGATCCAGACAGGAACAGTCAAGCGCCGATAATGCGGATCACAGGCGTGTTAAAAAAAAAGTAAAAAGAAAAGTGTTAATAAAAGGTCATTTAACCCCTTCCCTAATAAAAGTTTGAATCACCCCCCTTTTCCCATAAAAAAAATAAAAATAAACATATGTGGTATCGCCGCGTGCGTAAATGCTATAAAAATCTACCATTAATTAAACCGCAAGGTCAATGGTGTACGCGCAAAAAAATTCAAAAGTCCAAAAAAGCGTATTTTTGGTCACTTTTTATACCATTAAAAAATGAATAAAAAGTGATAAAAAAGTCCGATCAAAACAAATCGTACCGATAAAATTGGCGCAAAAAATGAGTCCTCATACCGCCCTGTACGTGGAAAAATAAAAAAGTTATAGGGGTCAGAAGATGACATTTTTAAACGTATAAATTTTCCTGCATGTAGTTATGATTTTTTCCAGAAGTGCGACAAAATTAAATCTATATAAGTAGGGTATCATTTTAACTGTATGGACCTACAGAATAATGATAAGGTGTAATTTTTACCGAAATATGCACTGCGTAGAAACGGAGGCCCCCAAAATTTACAAAATGGCGTTTTTTCTTCGATTTTGTCGCACAATGACTTTTTTTTTCCGTTTCGCCGTGAATTTTTGGGTAAAATGACTAATGTCACTGCAAAGTAGAATTGGCGACGCAAAAAATAAGCCATAATATGGATTTTTAGGTGGAAAATTTAAAGTGTTATGATTTTTAAAAGGTAAGGAGGAAAAAAGGGGTTAAACCTTTCTCACAGAGAACTCTTAAAACCCAGTGGGTCCCGACTGCTATCAGCAGCCGGGACCCAGGGTTAATGCTGGGCACCGCCGATCGGGCCGATGCCTAGCATTAACCCTTTAGCCACCACGATCAAATTGATCTCGGCATCTAAAACAAAACCAAAAGGTATCCCGACATAATTGTGATGTCCCGATCAGCTTAATGGACGACAGGATGGTCCTCACCTGCCTCCTTGTCATCTGATTGGCGATCTGCTGCTCCATGCCTGCTCAGGCTAGAGCAGCAGAGCACCGAGAACACTGATCAATGCTATGCTATGGCATAGCATTGATCAGTGTAAGCAATCAGAAGATTGCATGTTGTAGCCCCCAGTAGGTGCTACAAAAAAAAAAAAAAATTAAAAATTTAAAGTGTAAAAAAAAAAAAAGTTAATTAAAAAGTTAATTACCCCTTCCCTATTAAAAGTTTAAATCACCCCCTTTCTCATTTTCTTAAATAAAATAATGTAATAAAAAATTTAAATCATATGTGGTACCACCGTGTGTGGAAATGTCCGAACTATTAAAATCTAAGGTTAGCTAAACAGCACGGTCGATGGCGTACACGTAAAAAAATACCAAAGTCCAAAATTGTGCATTATTGGTCACTTCATATACCATAAAAATATTAATAAACAGCGATCAAAAAGTCCCATCCAAACAAAAATGGTACCGATAAAAACTATAGACCACAACACAAAAAATGAGCCTCATATATCCCCATACGCAAAAAAATAAAAAGTTATAGGGGTCAGAAGATGACAATTTTAAACATACTAATTTTAGTGCATGTATTTAGGATTTTTTTTAAAAGTAGTTAAATAAAATAAAACCTACATAAATTAGGTATCCTTGTAACCGTATGGACCTACAGAATAAAGAGAAGGTGTAATTTTTTACCAAAAAGTGCTCTGCGTAGATATGGAACCCCCCCAAAGTTGCAAAATAATGCGATTTTTTTTTTTGTTTTTTTTATTTCATCCCACAGTTTTCTTTTTTTTTTTTGTGTGTTTCGCCACAGATTATGTTATAAAATAAGTGATGTCATTACAAAGTACAATTGGTGAAGCAAAAAAAAGCCATTATATGGGTCTGTAGGTGCAAAATTGAACGCGTTATGATTTTTAGAAGGGGAGGACCAAGCCCATTTTCACCTTAAGGACCAGGCCAATTTTATTTTAGCATTTTCGTTTTTTCCTCTTTTTAAAATCCATTACTCTTTCATATTTCATCTACAGACGCATATAAGGGCTTGTTTTTTGTGTGACCAATTGTACTTTGTAATGAAATCTCTCATTTTACCATAAAATGTACGGCGAACTAAAAAAAAATATTTTTTTAGGGAGAAAATTTAAATGAAAGCCACAATTTTGCACATTTTGGAGGGCTTCATTTTCACACTGTACCCTTTACGGTAAAAATGACTTGTGTTCTTTATTCTGTGGGTCCATACGATTAAAAGGATACCCATGGCTAGATACTTTTATATTTTTGTACCGCTTAAAAAAAATATAAAACTTTTTGTACAAAATCAGTAATCTAAAATCGCCCTATTTTGACCACCTATAACTTTTTCATTTTTCCGTATATAGGGCATACCGCCCTATATACGGAAAAATGAAAAAGTTATAGGTGGTCAAAATAGGGCGATTTTAGATTACTGATTTTGTACAAAAAGTTTTAGATTTTTTGCGCCGTCATCTAAACTTTTTATCGATATCACATTTGCATATAGAAAACTTATATAATTTTTTATAAATTTTTTAATAAAATGTGACAAAAAAAAAACAGCATTTTTGGACTTTTTAATTTTTTTTTTTATGTTTACGCCGTTCACCGTACAGGATCATTAACATTATATTTTTATAGTTCGGACAGTTACACACGCGGCGATACCAAATATGTTTATAAAGAAAAATTACGCTTTTTGGGGGTAAAATTTTTATTTTTATTTGAGGAGGGGTTTTTTAATTTTTTTTTATTTTTTTTAAATTTTTCACCTTTTTTTACACTTATGTCCCCATTTGATTGCTAATACTGTTCAGTGCTATGCATAGGACATAGCACTGATCAGTATTATCGGGTATCTTCTGTTCTGGTCTGCTCGATCTCAGACCAGAGCAAGAGACGCCGGGAGATGGACGGAGGCAGGTGAGGAGACCTCCATCCGCCATTACAGATGATCGGATCGCCGCGGCAGCGCTGCAGGTGATCCGATCATCTATTTTATTATGCGCATTGCCGCAGATGCCGTGATCTGTACAGATCATGGCATCTGAGGGGTTAATGGCGGACATCCGCACGATCGCGGGTGTCGGCCATTACTGGCTGCTGATAGCAGCAGGAACCTGCCGTGTATGACACGAGCACCACTCCGAAACTCGCGGTCATACACAGGACATAAATGTACGTCCTGGTGCACGAAGTACTGCCAAACCAGGACGTACATTTACGTCCGTTGTCATTAAGGGGTTAAGGTGAAAATGGGCTGAGTCCTTAAGGGGTTATAGGGGTACTCAGGTGGAAAAAAATTGTTTTTTTCATATCAACTGGTTAAACAGATTTGTAAATTACTTCTATTAAAACATCTTAATCCTCCCAGTACTTATCAGCTGCTGTATGCTCCAAAGGAAGTTGTGTAGTTCTTTCCAGTCTGACCACAGTGCTCTCTGCTGACACCTCTGTCAATGTGAGCACCGGTCAAGAGTAGGAGCAAATCCCCATAGCAAACCTCTCCTGCAGTGGACAGTTCCTGACATGGACAGAGATGTCAGTAGAGAGCACTGTCTGTGGTCAGACAGAAAAGAAAAACACAACTTCCTCTGGAGCATAAAGCATCTGATAAGTACTGGAAGGATTCATATTTTTTAATAAGTAATTCACAAATCTGTTTGATTTTCTGACACTAGTTGATTTGAATAAAAAAATAAAAAGTTTTCCCCCAGAGTACCCCTTTAAGTCAAGAGATCACTTCAGAGGTCAGACAAAACAGAATTTAGGAGAATTGTATGACCCCTCTGTGGCATAAGCCTTCTGTATGGCCATCTTTCTATGTAATTAAAGGGGTACTCTGGTGGAAAAAAATTTTTTTTTAAGGTCTTTATAAGTGAACTGGTGCCAGAAAGTTGAACAGATTTGTAAATGACTTCTATTAAAAAATCTTTACCCTTCCAGTACTTTTTAGCAGCTCTATGCTACAGACGAAATTCTGTTCTTTTTGAATTTCTTTTTGGTCTTGTCCACAGTGCTCTCTGCTGACACCTCTGTCCGTGTCAGGAACTGTCCAGAGCAGCATAGGTTTGCAATGGGGATTTTCTCCCGCTCTGGACAGTTCCTGATACGGACATCAGGTGTCAACAGAGAGCACTGTGGACAAGACAAAAAAGGAAATTAAAAAAAGAACAAAAATTTCCTCTGTAGCATACAGCTGCTAAAAAGTACAGGAAGGGTAAAGATGTTTTAATTGAAGTAATTTACAAATCTGTTTAACTAAAGTTCATAAAAAAATAAAAAATAAAATAAAACTTTTAAACAGGTTGTCCAGATTTAGAAAGAAAAAAAAAAAAAACAGCACCACACTTGTCCTAAGGTTGGGTGTGGTATTGCAGCTTGGTTTCAAAAAAACAAATTGAGCCAAGTTGTAATACCACATGCAACCTGAAGATGGGTGTGGCACTATTTTTTGGGAAAAAAAAGCTCTGTTTTTATAATCCTCAAGAGAAAACAACCCTTGTCCATATATAGGGGTTCTTTTGATCAGGCCCTCTTTAGGAGTCAGAAAAGACTACACCAGTGTTTCCCAACCAGGATGCCTCCAGCTGTTGCAAAACTACAACTCCCAGCATGCCCGGACAGCCTTTGGCTGTCCGGGCATGCTGGGAGTTGTAGTTTTGCAACAGCTGGAGGCATCCTTATTGGGAAACAGTGGCCTATGCAGACAACGCTTCTGTCAGGTACCGGGGAAGGCCATTAATGGAACTAAACCAATCATGCTGATGACTAAAATATACAAGTGACCCCTCCAACCCCAAAATATACAAGTCGGGACCCCTCCATCTTACCCTGTGGCCGCACTTCAGACAGATCCACACAAGGTCTCCTTCCTCATCCTCGGAGCCCGCCTTCTCCTTGCCCTCCATATGGCAGTCCTGACAGACATCCCACTCCACATTCACCAGGGCCTTCTTCACCGCGCCTTCCTTCACGCCCTTTTGGATGTGCTTGCACGTCGTCTCTGAAAGGCAAAATCCTCATTAAAGAGGTAATCCAGGGAAAAAAAATTTATTTATATCAACTGGCTTCAGAAAGTTAAACAGATTTGTAAATTACTTCTATTAAAAAATCTTAATCCTTTAATTATCAGCTGCTGAAGTCGAGTTGTTTTCTGTCTGGCAACAGTGCTCTCTGCTGACATCTCTGCTTGTCTCGGGAACTGCACAGAGTAGAAGAGGTTTGCTATGGGGATTTGCTTCTAAACTGGGCGGTTCCCGAGACACGTGTCATCAGAGAGCACTTAGACAGAAAAGAACAACTCAACTTCAGCAGCTCATAAGTACTAAAAGGATTAAGATTTTTTAATAGACGTAATTTACAAATCTGTTTAACTTTCTGGAGCCAGTTGATCTATATCAAAAAAAAGTTTTTTCCTGGATAACCCCTTTAAGTAAAAAAAAAAAAAAATGGAGAAAAAGATGCCTCGTGTGAATACGGCTTTATTTTCCCAAACATTGTAAGGCTAATGGGGGAGATTTATTAAAACCTGTCCAGAGGAAAAGTTGCCTGAGTTGCCCATAGCAACCAATCAGCTCACTACTTTCATTTTTAACAAGGCCTCTGCAAAATGTAAGAAGAGATCTGATTGGTTGCTATGGGCAACGGAGCAACGTTTCCTCTGCACAAGTTTTGATAAATCTTCCTTTATGTTTATTCGGAGGAATTTCGGTGCAGAATTCCGTGGAAGAACGCTGCCAGAAGTTCCGCCGAAATTTCCCAATTCAGACAGCAGAATTTCAATGGCGGGCATAGCGCCGCAGGAATTCCGCTTACCGCCAAAATAGAAGACTAGTCTTCTATTTTGTTGAATTCTGTAATGGAATCCCATTGAAGTCGTTGGGTTCAAATTTTGGCGGAATTCTGTAATCCGAAAACCAAGAAATTATGTTGCAATTCCGTTCAGCAATTCGCCGTGTGGGGGGGAAGAAAAAAAAAGAAAACTATGAAAATGAAGCGGGTCATCGAAAAACACAATATAAAGAAAGTTTACAACTCATTGGGGGAAAGTCGTCAAAACTTGTGCAGAGGAAAAGTTGACCAGTTGCCCATAGCAACCAATCAGCTTTTTTCTTTCATTTTTGAAAAGGCCTCTAAATATGAAAGCATCTGATTGGTTGCTATGGGCAACTGGTCAACTTTTCCTCAGCACAGGTCTGGAGGCGTTTTGGGCCTTTACACAGAGCAAAATTTCACCTTTTGCAATGCTGCAATTTTTATGAATTTTATTGATATTTTTGTTTTCATTTTTGTTGTGTGACACATGTAGCTTTTTTTTACCATGTAAAACTGGAGAAGATCAATTCGTTTTCTAGGTCTTTCTTTTAGATAAACTCAAGAGGAAGATTAAAAAGTTTGCCACAAATTTTTCCATATTCAGTTCAAAGCAGTTTTATTTATATATTTTATTTACTTATTTATTTAAAATATTTATTATTTCCTTTTTGTTATGTGACACATGCAGCTTTTTTTATTACCGTATTTTTCGCCATAGAAGACGCACCCAATTTTAAAGAGTGAAAATCTAGGGAAAAAAAAAAAAAAAAAAAAAGATTCTGAACCTTCAACCTGCGGACCTCCAGATATTGCAAAACTACAACTCCCAGCAAGCCCGGACAGCCGTTGGCTGTCCGGGCATGCCAGGAGTTGTAGTTTTGCAACATCTGGAGGTCCGCAGGTTGAAAACCACTGGTATAGGAGGTAATACTCACGTGTCCCCGCCGCTCCAGACCAGTCACCGCTGCCTTGGATGTCGCCCTCCATCGCTCTCCGTCACCGCCATCACGTCGCTACGCACGCCGCTCCTATTGGCTGACGGCGACGACGTGATGACGACGAAGGAGAGCGCCGGCCATGCAGGGGATCCCAGCACGGAGCAGACACCGAGGAGGCAGGTAAGGTCCCTCCCGGTGTCCAGTAAGCTGTTCGGGACGCCGCGATTTCACTGCGGTGGTCCCGAACAGCCCGACTGAGCAGCCGGGTTAGTGTCACTTTCGCTTTAGACGCAGCTTTGATCGCTGCGTCTGAAGGGTTAATACAGGGCATCACAGCGATCGGTGATGTCCTGTATTAGCTGCAGGTCCCGGCCGTTGATAGCCGCAGGGACCTCCACGATAGGACAGGTTTTAATGTGTATTTGCCGTATAAGACGCACCAACTCCCCCCCCCCCCCCCCCCCCCCCAGTTTTGGGGAAGAAAAAGTGCATCTTATATGGTGAAAAATACGGTACTTATTAAAACAGGAGCAGATATAAATTAATATTTTAGATTTTTTTGGTTAACATTCAAAAAGCAGGTTAAAAAAAATAAATATATATATATATATATAAAGTTTTTAATAAAAAAATGTTTCCATATTCTGTTTAAAGGGAATCTGTCATCAGTGTCCCCCGCAGTAACCGTTGGTACAGGCGGGTTGTGCGGGTGACACTGATTATAACAATACTTACCTACCCTAGATCTGTGGTCCCGTTTATCTGGAGCCTGTACCAATGGGTTAGGGCGGGTGACACTGATGACAGTTTCCTTCTAAATGGGCAGAGGCAGATAAACTAAAATAAGGCTTTTGTTCCTGCTGCTATAGCAACATCATACATTATGATTGCTATTGAAAAGGAGGTAGATGAGTACCTCGAAACGCGTCTAGCCTCCACCACCTGTACCCCAGTATTGGCAAACTCGACATCATCCATGGGACTGCAAACAGTATATGAAAGCACGTTCCCGGGATTGCACATATCCCGCCTGCCAGCAAACATGCCCGGTAACCTCCCTCCAAGACATTGCTGATAAGAGGCACACTGTGCCAAACCCCTAAACCTACTCAAACTTTCCCCATGCCGCCGGGGTAGAGTGGTCCACATTTGAGGGGTCTCCAGCGCTGCACAGCTCCATGCACCCAGAGGATTACAAATAACAGACTATCTATATCCCACTCACTAATCTCTATCCCTGTGCCGTCAAGTAGCGTGGGACACATATAAGGAACCTCCAGCGCCGCAGAGCGCACTGAATTCACTCACTTACCGCCACGCTGCCACGCGCGAGCCACACGGAGACATCGCTGCTCAGATCACAAGACATTGTATTCCACCCGGCATAGCACAATCCCTGTGCATGCACCTATAGCGCTACCTATTTGCCTAACTGGGATACCACCACCTATTACTTACATTTTATGCCTATTTTATTTTTATTTTCTATTTTATGTACATCTACTACTAGTCTTATCGTGGTAAGTCCCATGTAAGGGCCCTACAAAGGACACCACAAAAAAATATCACTATTGTTGTATTAATAAATTGTTCTAATTTAATTTAACTCACTGGATCCACATATATATATATATATATATATATATATATATATATATATATACACACACACATATACACAGTGGTCCCTCAAGTTACAATATTAATTGGTTCCAGGACGGCCATTGTATGTTGAAACCATTGTATGTTGAGACCAGAACTCTATGGAAACCTGGTAATTGGTTCTAAAGGCACCAAAATGTCATCCAAAAATAGGAAAAAATGAGGATTAAAGAAAAATAAGTAGATAACTAATAAAGATAAAGCAAATCCTTTCATATAAAAGTAAGAAAGATCTGCTGGGAGATGTAAATCACTGTCTAAGTCAGTGTTTCCCAAGCAGGGAGCCTCCAGCTGTTGCAAAACTACAACTCCCAGCATGCCCGGACAGCCGAAGGCTGTCCGGGCATGATGGGAGTTGTGGTTTTGCAACAGCTGGGGGCACCCGGCTTGGGAAACACTGGTCTATGTAAAGAACAGGAGATTCTTCAGGGTCCTGTACAGTACACGCAATGTCCTAAAAAAGTAACATGGAGTCGCCCTCACCTGGTGTCCAAAGGAGCAGGTAACCCTGGTACGGGTAAAGTGTACAGAAGAACATGTAACACCTCCCTGTACTGTAGGGGGCGCTACCAGACATCAGTCAGTGCATACGCTTCAGGAATACAGGGGTGTTACCAGTGAAATGTCCATTCTGATTGGTCAGATCTTCCGGCCATTGACACGTTTCACAGATCTGGACTGTCTGTACATTGTATGATGAAACTATTGTATGTTGAGGCCATTGTAAGTTGAGGGATCACTGTATTTATATCATATGTTTTTATACACCTATACATGGGTTTTAATCAAGCCCAGACTTGGGGAAAGCGTACCCCCACTACAACATCATACATTACACAATGTACACGGATTTGGCATCGATATCCAAATACTTTAAAGTATCACTTTCCAAAGTTTTGATCGGTCGGGGGCTGAGTACGAAGAACGAGTCAGGAGAAGTGCGCGGCATCGCTGTTCACTCACTGGCCTGTACTGATCTTTGTCTCCCTGCTCTATTATAAGTCTATGGAGCAGCGAGACAACGATTGCTATGAGCCGGGGAGTGAACTGCGATGCGGCACACATTTTCCGTCTGGTTCTCATGATCAGTGGGGGTCTCAGCATTGATATCCCTGTGACATGCCAAAACTTTGTCTAAGTGACAGTGACCCTTTCAAGCAGTTGGATATCAATGCCGGATACGTTTACATTGTGTAATGTATAATGTTGCTATAGCAGCAAGAACAAAGGCCTTATTTTAGTTTTAACAGTTTCCCCCCTCCCTTAGCTCTAGGTATATGGAGGATGGCTTTCCAACGACGGGAAATCGTATCGGTAAGGGTAGGGTCACACGAGCCCTATTTTTCTGCTGCATATTTTCCTACCCATTGAAGTCATTGAGTATCAAAATCAGCTGGAAAAAATACGCTGCAAAATACGTGTGACCCTACCCTGAAGGTGCAAAAGCAGGTCAGCGGTATTAGGGATACAACGATCACCCCCGGCAGTTTTATGTCTGTGGTAACCTACATCCTGCGTGACAGGAACATTTTAATACCCTTTTCTGGTTTAATTTTTTAATTTGAATTATTTTTACATTTTACTTAAATGGGTACTCCAGCGCTAAGACATCTTATCCCCTATCCAAAGGATAGGGGATAAGATGCCTGATCGCAGGGGTCCCGCCGCTGGGGACCCCCGTGATCTTCCACGCCGCACCCCGTTACAATCAGTCCCCGGAGCGTGTTCGCTCCGGGGACTGATTACTGGCGATCATGGGGACGGAGCATAGTGGTGTCACGGCCATGCCCCCGTGTTACGTCACGCTCCGCCCCCTCAATGCAAGCCTATGGGAGGGGGCGTGACAGCTGTCACGCCCCTCCAATAGAATTGCATTGAGGGGGCGGAGCCGTGACGTCACTATGCTCCGTCCTCGTGGTCGAGATGGACTCAGCCTGAGGACCTCCAGCGGTTCCGGAAGCCGCTAAAAGTGGGTGCTGCATGGTAGATCCCAGGGGTCCCCAGCAGCGGGACCCCGGCAATCTGATATCTTATCCCCTATCCTTTGGATAGGAGATAAGATGTCTAGGGGCGGAGTATCCCTTTAAAAAAATAATAATGAGGCTTCTGTCACACTGCTGTTGTGACATGGCAGTGTGACGTCCATTGGGGAACCCGGGGAGAATAGCGGGAGGAAAAATTACATCATGAAAAGTTTTTCCCTCCCGCTACTCCCATCAGAAAACAACGGCGCTCGAAGGACCCCATAATAGTAAATGGGATCTGTCCGGACATCTTGATTCAAAAAATCAAAATCAAAAATAACATCCGTTAAGGCTATCACGCCCCCTGCCATAGACTTGCATTGAAGGGGCGGGGTGTGACATCATGAGGGGGTGGGGGCTATGACGTCAAGAGCTCCCGGCGCTGGCTCCAGCATTCGGAACAGTTTGTTCCAAATGCTGAGCAGCAGAGTACCTTTAATAGTAAATGCCTTTTTGGGGGCAGATTTTGTATATAGATATATACCGTAATCCCAAAAAACACAACTCCCATATACACTTTCAGCTGATAACATTAAAGGGGTTCTCCGGTGCTTAGATATCTTATCCCCTATCCTTTGGATAGGGGATAAGATGCCTGATTGCGGGAGTCCCGCCGCTGGGGACCCCCGTGATCTTGCACGCGGCACCCCGTTTGTAATCAGTCCCCGGAGCGTGTTCTCTCCGGGTCTGATTACCGGCGACTACAGGGCGGGCGGCGTGTGACGTCACTGCTCCGCCCCCATGTGATGTCACGCTCCGCCCCTCAATGCAAGTCTATGGGAGAGGGCGTGACAGCTGTCAGGCTCCCTCCCTTAGGCTTGCACTGATATCATGTATATCATGAGTCAGGTGAGGACATGACGGGGGCCCGCGGTTCAGGTCCACATCAAAAATGGGAGATGCCTGCTGCTATCAGCAGCTGACATCTGCCTGTAATGCCGGACATTGGAGATTGCTCCGATGTCCATCATTTAACTGGTTAACCACCATACGCAGCAGCCCCCTGCTAATTCTTGTAGCTGGGGGCCGGCGCTAATAGCAAACATGCGGCGATCGCCGATGCTCCCTGGTGGTCCAGTGGGGTGGATTGCCCCCCTGCAGCGCAATTGAGGTGGGGGGGGGGGATTCACTGTAGAGGTAGCCGGGTGAGCTTACCTCTGCATCATTTGTGTCCGTGGCTCTTCATTTGATTGAGCTTGGCTGAAGCAGGCTCAACCAAATGAGCACAGATCACACAGATCAATGGAGTTCTATCATATTCCATTGATCTGTATGAGAAATCCAATGATTCCTCCTGAAAGTCCCCTATGGGGACTAATAACGTATATAAAAAAAAATACAAAAATAAAAAAGTTAATAAAAGTTTAAAAAACACACACATTAACCCCTTCCATATTAAAAGTTTACGTTCAATAGTTTTTTATTGTACGTTAGGAACAAATATCAAGCAATGAGCAGTCACAGCTGCCGTATGGTACAACACAGAGTGCAAGATACACAGTCAGCTGTAACAATTGTAGACATATTTTTTGCAAGAAGAACAGAAACAAACAAAATTACACCAACGGGCGTAAACTTAGATTTGTATAACCCCAAAGTCTTCGTCCTTTGTCGGTAAAAGGAATGTCAGAAGGGTTTGAATGGGGGTATCATCAACCTTAAAAAAGGTATACTTTGGACGTACTAAGTTTGATCATCTGTCAATATCTAAATGTTTATGTGTCGACCTGAGTATAGTAGTAGCGGATGGTAATCATGTAAGGTAAGTCAGTCAGTGACCTTATTCCCCAATCAAGTATAGCTATAAAAGTTAGGGCTATTAGTATTCAGCATCTCGTCACGGAGGAGGTATGAAATGTCTAGACCTCTCCCAAGCACACCACCGTTTTGAGAATTTCAACATTTGTCCCGAACCTCTGGCTATGATATATTCAAAGGAGTGTTATTTATCTTTGCTATAATCAGGTCAGTGGTTCCAATGACTAGTTAAGGCAAGCTTAGCTATTATACAAATAATACAAAATAAATCTCTATCAACCGGTGGGATAGATTGCAGGTTCATAAAGAGTAACATAGATTCCGGCAGCCAAGCCCCATATTAAAAGTTTAAATCACCCTCATTTTCCCATTTTCCATATAAACAATATGAATTAATAAAAATAAACATATTTGGTATCGCCACGTGTGTAATTGTCCCAACTATTAAATTATTATGTTTCTGATCCTGCACCGTGAATGACGTAAACGCAAAAAAAATTCCAAATGCAAAAATTACTGTTTTGGTCACAACACATCCCAGGAAAAAAGTAATAAAATTTAAAAATAAAAAAATAAAAAAAAACTATATAAAAAAAAAAAAAAAAATAAGTGGGCGAGGCAATACATTTTCAGTTTTCGGTTTGGGCCAAAATTTTCCTTTTGGTGCATCCCTAAAAAACAAACAAATATATTCCTTGGATAGACACATTCGTGACCAGCTTTACCCACCTGTCTCCACAGACTCCTGGACAGGCAGGTTCTTTCCTCTCTTCTTCGCCATTTTCCCGTTTTAACACTACCTATAAAAGAAAATCATTATTCGTCATTATTGCTGAACAGCAGAAACAACCTGGCATTAACCTGGCATGACTTGAGGGGATTATTCTTGAGGATACAGGATAGGGCAGTGGTCTCCAACCTGCGGACATACAGATGTTGCAAAACTACAACTTCCAGCATGCCCGGACAGCCAACGGCTGTCCGGGCATGCTGGGAGTTGTAGTCTTGCAACATCTGGAGGTCCGCAGGTTGAAGACCACTGGGATAGGGGGGGTCTAACCTCCAAGGTCCTCAGCTAATTAGCAGAATTAAGGGGATGGGGCAACCCTGCAAGTCACTGTATACACAGGGGCTCGTCTGATGTAAAACTACAACTCCCAGCATGCCCGGACAGCCAAAGGCTTTTCAGTACAAGTTACCAGGCCTGGTACTGCAGCTTTACATGAATAGGTTTGAGCTGTACTACCAGGCACAGCCACCTATACCACTGTTTTCCAACCAGTGTTCCTCCAGCTGTTGCAAAACTACAACTCCCAGAATGTTTGGAAAGCTTTTAGCTGCCCAGGCATTCTGGGAGTTGTAGTTTTCCAATGGCTGAATGCACACTGGTAGAGAAACATTGGTACAGGCGGCTGTGCCTGGTAGTACAGCTCAAACCTATTCATGTAAAGCTGCAGTACCAGGCCTGGCAACTTGTACTTGGCTGTCCGGGCATGCTGGGAGTTGTAGTTTTACAACAGCTGTAGGCACTCTGGTTTGGTAACACTGTTCTGGACAGTGTTGAGAACAAGTTTAGCAACATGTGCTGGATGAGAGATTTCAGCTCTGAAGCCTGCAGAATGGTAAACACTGATGCTGCGACCCAGGAGATAATGATTGCCTATAGATGCCAATTATGAACGCACCGAAAGGGAAATTATGGTACGAGACCGAAAATTTGGGCTGTGCTTGACCGAAACCCAAATAACATATATTCGAAGGGAAATTGGCATCAGAAATGTGGTTTACTGTATTTGTTTTGATTCAAAATGGATTTAGCCTCCCTTGAATTTAGTGGATGACCCTGCACCATTTTATTAGCACCAGGGAGTCATTAGGAGGCGACACGTCAGGGCAGTAAGTACATTGTTCTGGCAATAATAATACATTTAAAGCAACTCCAACTGGTGTAACACTACAACTCCCAGCATGCCCTGACCACCTTCCCCTAGACTAGTGATCCCCAAGATGAGGCTCTCCAGCTGTTGCAACACTACAACTCCCAGCATGCCCCTGACCACCTTCCCCTAGACTAGTGATCCCCAAGATGAGGCTCTTCAGCTGTTTCAACACTACAACTCCCAGCATGCCCCTGACCACCTTCCCCTAGACTAGTGATCCCCAAGATGAGGCTCTTCAGCTGTTTCAACACTACAACTCCCAGCATGCCCCTGACCACCTTCCCCTAGACTAGTGATGGCCAAGATGAGGCTCTTCAGCTGTTTCAACACTACAACTCCCAGCATGCCCTGACCACCTTCTTTCCCCTAGACTAGTGATGCCCAATATGAGACTCTCCAGCTGTTTCAACACTACAACTCCCAGCATGCCCCTGACCACCTTCCCCTAGACTAGTGATGGCCAAGATGAGGCTCTCCAACTGGTATAACACTACAACTCCCAGTATGCCCTGACCACCTTCCCCTAGACTAGTGATGGCCAAGATGAGGCTCTCAAGCTGTTGAAACACTACAACTCCCAGCATGCCAAGACCATCTTTTCCTAGACTAGTGAACCAAAAGATGAGGCTCTCCAGCTGTTGCAACACTACAACTCCCAGCATGCCCTGACAGCCCCCGGCTGTCAGGGCATGCTGGGAGTTGTAGTGTTGCAATAGCTAGAGATGACGTATTTAGAGGACAGTGACCACTTACCTCAGCAGTTATGTCCGAACATATGGCAGTCCCAGGGCCAAGGACTTACAAGCAAAGAACATCTGGCACCGCTGCTATAAACTACAAAAGTATTATACCTCGGGCATGCGCAGTGCGAAGCGGCCTGTCAGCTCTCGCCCACGTGTCGCGCTTCCCGAAATCTCCCGTCGCCCCTTTCTACACGTTACCGGCTTTCTCTCCCAACTAAGCTTAGCACTAAGCACCGTAAAATCCAGAGACATACTTCACGCAGTATTAGACAACAAATAATGTCTCCATTTTAAGGGTGAGAAATAAATGGCGGTCGGCCATTAACTCGAAGACAAACATGATACAACACATAAGAGATCATCCACAATAATATGGCGATGTTTGAGTTTCATTTAGCTGTTTGTCCTCTTGGGATCAAGAAACATCGATGCGTCACACGACGTAAAGGTGGGAACTCTGCGACGATTGGTTAAAAACTAGACAGGCAGTTACAAGCGCCAATTGGATGATGAAAGAATCTCGAGACAGCGTTACAATAACTTTATTAGTACTGTGTATGATAGACAGAACTTGTCATGATTGATCACGTGTCAATTACATCACCTGACCCTTTTAGTCCAATGAGGTTGTAGGACTGACAGACCTATGGATCTCTGGACTCTACATATGTTGCTGTGTTGGTAAGTGTCAATGTGGCTCCAGGAGACGGTTCAGCTGGGACTTGTAGTACTATCAGTCACTACAATAAGCCATAGGCTGCCCTGGAGTTTGTATAGTTACCAGTACAGATGGGCACAGGTATTCGCCAGCTTTACAATAAGACCGCGGCAAACTTGGTGCTTGTGCATCTTCACTAAATTGCGTGGGCTGGTTAAAGGGGTACTCCAGTGGAATTTTTTTTATTTTTTAAATCAACTGGTGCCAGAAAGTTAAACAGATTTGTAAATTACTTCTCTTGAAAAATCTTAATCCTTTCAGTACTTCTTAGCTGCTGTATGCTCCACAGAAAGTTGTATTTCTTTCTGGAGTTCTTTTCTGTCTGACCACAGTGCTCTCTGCTGACACCTCTGTCCGTATCAGGAACGGCAGGAGAGGTTTGCTAAGGGGCCTTGCTTGGACAGTTCCTGATAGGGACAGAGGTGTCAGCAGAGAGCACTGTGGTCAGACAGAAAAGAACTCCAGAAAGAAATACAACTTCCTGTGGAGCATACAGCAGATGATAAGTACTGGAAGGATTAAGATTTTTAAATAGAAATAATTTACAAATCTGTTTAACTTTCTGGCGCCAGTTGATTTGAAAAAAAATATGTTTTCCACTGGAGTACTCCTTTAACCCCTTAAGGACTCAGGGTTTTTCCGTTTTTGCACTTTCGTTTTTTCCTCCTTACTTTTTAAAAATCATAACCCTTTCAATTTTCCACCTAAAAATCCATATTATGGCTTATTTTTTGCGTCGCCAATTCTACTTTGCAGTGACATTAGTCATTTTACCCAAAAATGCACGGCGAAACGGAAAAAAAAAATCATTGTGCGACAAAATCGAAAAAAAAACGCCATTTTGTAACTTTTGGGGGCTTTCGTTTCTACGCAGTGCATATTTCGGTAAAAATTACACCTTATCATTATTCTGTAGGTCCATACGGTTAAAATGATACCCTACTTATATAGGTTTGATTTTGTCGCACTTCTGGAAAAAATCATAACTACATGCAGGAAAATTTATACGTTTAAAAATGTCATCTTCTGACCCCTATAACTTTTTTATTTTTCCATGTATGGGGTGGTATGAGGACTCATTTTTTGCGCCGTGATCTGAAGTTTTTATCGGTATGATTTTTGTTTTGATCGGACTTTTTGATCACTTTTTATTCATTTTTTAATGATATAAAAAGTGACCAAAATACGCTTTTTTGGACTTTGGAATTTTTTTGCGCGTACGCCATTGACCGTACGGCTTAATTAATGATATATTTTTATAGTTCGGACATTTACGCACGCGGCGATACCACATATGTTTATTTTTTATTTTTTTTACACTGTTTTATTTTTTTTATGGGAAAAGGGGGGTGATTCAAACTTTTATTAGGGAAGGGATTAAATGACCTTTATTAACACTTTTTTTTTACATTTTTTTTGCAGTGTTATAGGTCCCATAGGGACCTATAACACTGCACACACTGATCTCCTATGCTGATCACTGGCGTGTATTAACACGCCTGTGATCAGCATAATCGGCGCTTGACTGCTCCTGCCTGGATCTCAGGCACGGAGCAGTCATTCGTCGATCGGACACCGGGGAGGCAGGTAAGAGCCCTCCCGGTGTCCGATCAGCTGTTCGGGACGCCGCGATTTCACCGCGGCGGTCCCGAACAGCCCGACTGAGCAGCCGGGTCACTTTCACTTTAGAAGCGGCGGTCAGCTTTGACCGCCGCTTCTAAAGGGTTAATACCGCACATCGCCGCGATCGGCGATGTGTGGTATTAGCCGCGGGTCCCGGCCGTTGATTACCGCCGGGACCGACGCGATATGATGCGGGATCGCGGCGCGATCCCGCTTCATATCGCGGGAGCCGGCGCAGGACGTAAATATACGTCCTGCGTCGTTAAGGGGTTAAGGACGCAGCAATTTTTTAAATTTTTTTTTATCTCTTCGCCTTATAATAGTCATAACGTTTAAAATTTTCCACCTACAGACCCATATTAGGGCTTGTTTTTTGCGCCACCAATTGTACTTTGAATGACATCACTTACTTTACCACAAAACTTACGGTGGAAGAATAAAAAGTTTTGTGGGGCAAAAAAAAAAAAAAAAAATAAAAAAAAATATATATATATATATATATATATATATATATTGCAACTTTGGAGGCTTCCGTTTCTACACAGTGCACTTTTTTGATAAAAATGACGTATAATCTTGATTCTCTAGATCCATACGATAACGATAGGGGTACTCCGCTGATCAGCGTTAGGAACAAACTGTTCTGAACGCTAAAGCCGATGCTGGGAGCTCGTGACGTCATAGCCCCGCCCCCTTAATGCAAGTCTATGGGAGGGGACGTGACAGCCGTCATGCCCCCTCCCATAGACTTACATTGAGGGGGCGGGGCTATGACGTCACGAGCTCCCGTAGCCGGTGTGAGGTGGTTTTTTGCGCCCCCGTAGATCCATGCGTCCGCTCCTCCCCCAGCTCTCCGAACATTTCCAAAGCTAGAGCTGGGGGAGGGCAGAGCAAGGGGAGGGAGGAAGTTCACGCCCCCTCCCTCATCTCCCCTCCCTCATCTCGGCTGGACGCAGATCTCTACGACACGCCCCCTCTCTTAGGACATAGATCGCCACGGCAGGTCCCCTCCCCCATCTCCCCGAGCTGAGGACATAGATCTCCACGGCAGGTCCCCTCCCTCATCTCCCCGAGCTGAGGACGTAGAGCAGTGCTCCCAATGAGCTCTATGTGTAAAGGGGGGACATACTGAACGGGCTAAAGGGGGACATACTGTACGGGCTAAAGGGGGACATACTGTACGGGCTAAAGGGGGACATACTGCACGGGCTAAAGGGGGACATACTGCTTGGGCTAAAGGGGGACATTTAGCCCGTACAGTATGTCCCCCTTTAGCCCGTACAGTATGTCCCCCTTTAGCCCGTACAGTATGTCCCCCTTTAGCCCGTACAGTATGTCCCCCTTTAGCCCGTGCAGTATGTCCCCCTTTACACATAGAGCTCATTGGGAGCACTGCTCTACGTCCTCAGGGAGGGGAGATGAGGGAGGGGACCTGTCGTGGAGATCTATGTCCTCAGGGAGGGGGCGTGGCCGTAGAGATCTGCGTCCAGCCGAGCTCAGGGAGGGGAGATGAGGGAGAGGGTGTGAACCTCCTCCCTCCCCTTGCTCTGCCCTCCCCGAGCTCTAGCTTCGGAAATGTTCGGAGAGCTGGGGGAGGAGCGGACGCATGGATCTACGGGGGCGCAAAAAACCACCTCACACCGGCTTTAGCGTTCAGAACAGTTTGTTCCAAACGCTGAGCAGCAGAGAACCCCTTTTAAGAAAGATGTCCTATGAATCTGCAACTACTGCTTGGATTGCTGTAAGGCTGGGTTCACATCACATTTTCTCCCATATGGGAGCACATACGGCAGGAGGGAGCTAAAACCTCGCGCTCCCGTATGCCGTTATAAGCGCTCCCGTATGTAATTCATTTCAATGAGCCGGCCGGAGTGACACGTTCGGTCCGGTCGGCTCATTCTTGCGCTGTATGCGCTTTTACAACCGGACCTAAAACTGTGGTTGACCACAGTTTTAGGTCCGGGGGAAAAGCGCATACGGCGCAAAAATGAACCGACCGGACCAAACGTTTCACTCAGGCCGGCTCATTAAAATAAATTACATACGGGAGCGCAAGGTTTTAGCTCCTCCCTGCTGTGAACCCAGCCTAAGTGAGGACTGTTTTCTTTAGAGAAGTTCACCTACACTAGAATCCATATATTGGGATTAGTGTAGGTGAACGGCCTGTCAGTTTCTCTTTAAGGGTCTATTCACACATACAATATTCTGTGCAGATTTGATACGCAGGATTTTCTGCTGCAGATTTCAATGTAAACTGAACACAGCTTGAAATCCTGCGCATCAAATCTGCGCAGAATACTGTACGTGTGAATAAACCTTAAAGGGGTACTCTGGTGGAAAACATTTATTTATTTATTTATTTATTTTTAAACATCCAAACGAAGAGAAAATACAAAGGCACTCACCCGTACAGTGATTCTTCTTTTTTTTTTTTTTTTCAAAAGTCCATACAGACATACGGCTGCAGCATGCAGCTACAGCAGGTGAGAGACGCCAGTGCGTACTGGCGTCTCTCACCTGCTGTAGCTGCATGCTGCAGCCGTATGTCTGTATGGACTTTTGAAAAATAAAGCAAGAAGAATCACTGTACGGGTGAGTGCCTTTGTATTTTCTCTTCGTTTGGATGTGTACACCATGCCTGGTTTATCCTGCAAATGAGCACCACCGCAGTTACAGTGTTCCGTTGTCCTATTGCCACCAGCACATACTCCGCACCATACCATTCCAGCTAGCCCAGCAGTGCCTACACCTTTCTTTTCTTCTATTGAGGATTTTTTTTTTAAATCAACTGGTGCCAAAAATTTTATAATTGTAAATTATTTCTATATAAAAAATCTCAACCCTTCCAGTACTTATCAGCTGCTGTCTGTTCCAGAGGAAGTTGTGTAGTTCTTTTCTCTCTGACCACAATGCTCTCTGCTGACACCTCTGTCCTTGTCAGGAACTGTCCAGAGCAGCATAGGTTTGCTATGGGGATTTTCTTCTCCTGATTAAGATTTTCATATAGAAGTAATTTACAAATCTAAAATATATTTTAACCACTCCTCAAGAATACTACCCTGCTGAGTACACAATAAAAACAACTGGAAACAGATAGTTTGAAAAAATTTAGAGATTTATTCAAATACAATTAAAATAAATGAAAAAGCCTTGACATATAAAACATCATACTCAGAGCAATATTCAATGTATGGTAAATTAAACTGCCATTGGGCCCTAAGGGCAGGATTCAAGTGAGAATGCCAGCAAAACTAAATGTTAGCACATGCCGATAGTTCGGAATAAACTGGTAATCCGACAATTAATAAAAAAAATCAGTCGTGGTATTAGTTTAGACTGAGCTGTCCATAATTTGTAGAGAAATAGATGGTTAGTCCGCACCGTAGCAACAGCTGTTCCCGTACTGCGACGGGCCGAAGATGGTTAATTCTCACCGTGGTAACTGGTCCCGTACTGCGACGGGCCGAAGATGGTTAATTCTCACCGTGGTAACTGGTCCCGTACTGCGATGGGCCGAAGGTGTTGAATCCTGCAGTGACTGCGATGTTACTGGCAGTGAAGAGATCTTCACGAGCCGGTACGATAAAGAGCTCCGGCAGGAGACTCCTATGTGAGCGGTCCGGGATGTCGGTATGCTCACTAGGGATCGACCGGTTATCGACAATAATGCCCCGCCCCCTGGCCAGAGACTACCGTCGCTGCCGCTTCCCCATTGCCTCCCCCCATCCTTTGGCCACATGCCGCCACCACTGCCCCATTGCCTCCCCCCATCCTTTGGCCACATGCTGCCACCACTGCCCCATTGCCTCCCCCCATCCTTTGGCCACATGCTGCCACCACTGCCCCATTGCCTCCCCCTGATCCTTTGCCCACATGCCGCTGCTCCATCGCCTCCCCCCCATCCTCTGCCCACATACCGCTGCCACCCCATCGCCTCTCCCCCCCCCCCCCATCCCCGGTGTTATAATTACCTGTTCCCGGGGTCTGCGATCCTTCTGGCTTCGGCGCTGTTGCTGTGCGCTGCGCAATGACAAGTGACGTCCCCAACGCGACATCACCGTCGCACAGTGAAAGTGCAGGACGCCGACGGAGCCAGAAGTATTGCGGACCCACTGGAACAGGTGATTATAACACCGGGGGTATGTGGGCAGAGGATGGGGGGGGGGGCGGCGGCGGTATGTGGGCAGAGGATGGGGGGGAGGCGATGGGGCAACTGTGGTGGTTAGACTCAGGACAGGTAGGGGGAGAGAAGCGGGTGGTGGCGGCGGCGGTTTCTGGCACCACAAAAGCCGCTGCAGTTCATTGATTTAAAGCGCCCGCTTTAAATCATTGATCTGCAACGGCTTCTGCTCCACCGGGAGGTTGAAATAGCCGATAACTTATACCGGAATATCGGTATAAGTTATCGGCCTGAAAGGTGACAGATTATCGGTATCGGCCCTAAAATATCGATATCTGTCGATCCCTAATGCTCACATGCTTGTTTGCGGCTGGATGCTCGTGGTGCCGGTGGTGATCTTGCTGTGCGCTCAGTAGGTGGAACTCTTTGATTGACGCAACAGGTGCAATAAGCAGTTGTCTTCCCTTGTGATGTGCTGGCCTCAATACAGGTAGTATGTCTAGATATCGCTCTGTTCAGACTTGGATAATGGCCTAAACACGTTTCAGGGTACTAGAACTGCCCCCTTCCTCAGTAGGCAAGTTGTCACACATTGAATATTGCTCTGAGTATGATGTTTTATATGTCAAGGCTTTTTCATTTATTTTAATTGTATTTTTATAAATCTCTAGATTTTTTTCAAACTATCTGTTTCCAGTTATTTTTATTGTGTACTCAGCAGGGTAGTATTCTTGAGGTGTGGTTAAAAATAAAATATATATTTCTTTTAACCACATCAAACCTCGGATACCGGGTTATGAGCTACGAGATTTACCACATACGTTTGTGTTTTTTTTTGTTTACATTATTTCATTTTACAAAAATCACAAAAAGAGAGATTTAATCTTTTTAATTTATTAAAGGGACTTATTTATCACTTATTTATTATGTTTTAGCTCCCATAGGGGACTATTACATGTGATCTTGCAAATGCATACACAGAACAGTGTTGTGCTATAGCACAGCATTGATCAGTGTCATTGGCGCTCCATTACTACAGGCTGTTGGAGAGCCAATCGGATGAGCCAGAAGCAGGTGAAGAACATCAGTGTGCCCTCTCAGTTAATCAGGACCTAGTCGTGACATCATGACCCTGCCGTCCACACCCCGCCGTCTGCTGACTTCCCCCCCCCCCCCCCATATTGAATCCCTCTCTACCCTTCCCAGCTCGCTCCACGATCTTATGCTAATACCGACTTGGAACCCCCCCCTTCACTGCCCAACCCGATAGTTAAAGCGGCCTTTGCAGCTTGGACCTCCTATTTGTCTAAAATTGACTCTCCCATCCCTTCCGACATGAATGCAGTACCCCTTTCCTTACTACAACTTTCTTCTCCAGACTTAGATGTACGAGATTGGATCCACAGTGGCATACTTACCGTAGGCCACTTACACCGCCAGGACACCCTACACTCTTTTTTAGCAATCTGCAAGGGCAATATAACATACCCAGAACGGATTTTTACAAATACCTGAGATTACGACACTCCATATCTCACCTTAAAGCAACACCTATAGGCCTAGACTCACATACTTCCCGTCTCCTCTCCTCCCCCATTAAGGGCCTCAAACCGTTCTACTCTGCCTTCTCACGGTCTGACATTTGCAAACGAACTTACCCCTTAACACTATGGGAAAGGGACCTCACATTGCCTCCCGACTTAGATGACTGGAAAAAGTCTTTTAAATGTATTAATCATGCCTTGCAATGCTCTACACATCTCGATTCAGCATACAAGACCATTCTGATATGGTATTTTACCCCGGACAAGATAGCCAGACCTTACCCCGGCTCCTCCTCACTTTGATGGAGAGGCTGCGGACACACAGGCACCATTCTTCACATTCTTTGGTCATGCCCTGTAGTTTCCCAGTTCTGGGATGACTGTCATCATCTAATTAGCGATATTCTCCACATCCCCATAGATTGGTCCCCCCTCCCTAGTACTTCTATTCCTCGGCTCGCATCATATCCCTGTAATGCTCAGGGACCTCTTCTGTATAATATGCGTGGTCGCTAAGCTGACCCTCACTAGCTATTGGAAAACGTCATCAAGTCCCCTCCAGGGACCTATTAATTCAAAAACTGAAACCGACTTACTCCTATGAAAAAATCTTAGCTATGGGATCGGGTCGTATGAATAAGTTTGATGCTAGATGGACCCTATGGCGCTCTTCCCCATAATGCAAGGATATCTGACTGTAGATTAGACCTACACGTAGGGCTGGGCGCTATGGACAAATATGTGTATCACTGTATTTTCCACGGAATATAACAGTATTCCCCCCCACAACATTTTTTTTAACCCCTTAAGGACCGGGGGTTTTTCCGTTTTTGCATTTTCGTTTTTTGCTCCTTGCCTTTAAAAAATCATAACTCTTTCAAATTTGCACCTAAAAATCCATATGATGGCTTATTTTTTGCACCACCAATTCTACTTTGTAATGACGTCAGTCATTTTGCCCAAAAATCTACGGTGAAGCGGGGGAAAAAATCATTGTGCGACAAAATTGAAAAAAAAACGCTGTTTTGTAACTTTTGGGGGCTTCCGTTTCTACGTAGTACATTTTTCGGTAAAAATGACACCTGATATGTATTCTGTAGGTCCATACGATTAAAATGATCCCCTACTTATATAGGTTTGATTTTGTCGGACTTCTGGAAAAAATCATAACTACATGCAGGAAAATTAATACGTTTAAAATTGTCATCTTCTGACCCCTATAACTTTTTATTTTTCCGTGTATGGGGCGGTATGAGGGCTCATTTTTTGCGCCGTGATCTGAAGTTTTTAACGGTACCATTTTTGCATTGATAGGACTTATTGATGGCTTTTTATTCATTATTAAATTATATAAAAAGTGACCAAAAATGCACTATTTTGGACTTTGGAATTTTTTTGTGCGCACGCCATTGACCGAGCGGTTTAATGATATATTTTTATAATTCGGACATTTCCGCACGCGGTGATACCATATATGTTTATTTTTATTTACACTGTTTTTTTTTTTTTTATTGGAAAAGGGGGGTGATTCAAACTTTTAATAGGGGAGGAGTTAAATGATCTTTATTCACTTTTTTTTTCACTTTTTTTTTTGCAGTGTTATAGGTCCCATAGGGACCTATAACACTGCACACACTGATCTTCTATGTTGATCAACGATTCTGCCGCATGACTGCTCAGGCCTGGATCTCAGGCACTAAGCAGTCATTCGGCGATCGGACAGCGAGGAGGCAGGAAGGGGCCCTCCCGCTGTCCTGTAAGCTGTTCGGGATGCTGCGATTAGCCGCGGCTATCCCGAACAGCCCGACTGAGCTAGCCAGGAACTTTCACTTTTAGCCGCGCGGCTCAGCTCTGAGTGCGCGGCTAAAGGGTTAATAGCGCGCGGCGCCGCGATCGGCGCTGCGCGCTATTAGAGGCGGGTCCCGGCTTCACTATGACGCCGGGCCCACCGTGATATGACGCGGGGTTACTGTGTAACCCCGCGTTATATCAGAAGAGCAGGACCAAGGACGTACCGGTACGTCCTTGGTCCTTAAGGGGTTAATTATTAGCCCAGCACGGCTCTGTTCCCATCGGGGAACTACTCGCGTCACCCCTCGTCCTCCTGTTTGTTGCGGCCGCCAGCGCTGGATCTCTGTACTGTACGCTGTATCCCTATGCCCAGGCTGCAAAAGGTAAACAAAAATAAACTTTAACGCATGTTCCTACGGCAGCCTTACGCTCTTCCTGGGGACGTGAACTTCGGAGAGCCGTCAGCCTATCACCGGCCGCAGCGATGTTCCGCCTCGGCCGGTGAAAGGCTGAGCCCACTGTCATGTAAGAAGCTGGCCGGCTTCTTACATGACAGTGCACTCAACCTATCACCGGCCGAGGAAGAACATCGCTGCGGCCGTGATAGGCTGACGGCTGTCCGACGTTCCATTCCCTAGGAAGCAGGTCCGGACCGACGGGGAAGGTGAGTTAAGGTTTATTTTGTTTAACTTTTGCAGCCCGGGCATAGGGATACAGTATAGAGCAGTGGTCAACCTGGGGACCTCCAGATGTTGCAAAACTACAACTCCCAGCATGCCCGGACAGCCGTTGGCTGTCCGGGGATGCTGGGAGTTGTAGTTTTGCAACATCTGGAGGTTGAAGACAACTGGTATAGAGTGTCAGTGCCGGCAGCCACAACAAACAGGTGGACGAGGAGGGCAGAGCTTGCGAGTGACATATGTGAGTAGTACCCCAATGGGGACAGCGCAGCGATGGGCTAATAATTAATTGGGGGGGGGGGAAGAACCGCACTCGCAGATCACATATGATTAGTTCCCCCATGTGGGGACAGCGCAGCGCTGGGCTGATAATTCATTAATTCCCGAGGGGGATGGCCCAAACCAGTACAGTGGTCCCTCAACATACGATGGTAATCCGTTCCAAATGAACCATCGTTTGTTGAAACCATCGCATGTTGAAGGATCCGTGCAATGTAAAGAATAGAAAGTTGTACTCACCTGTCCCCGCTGCTCCGGACCCGTCACCCCTGCCCTGGATGTTGCGCTCTATCGCTGTTGCCACGTCCCCGTGGTGTCCCCGCCGCTCCAGAACGTCTCTGCTGCCTGGGTTCGTTGCTCTCACGTCGCCGTCATCACGTCACTACGCACGCCGCTCCTATTGGATGACGGGACGGCGTGCGTGACGACGATGGAGGGGATCAGGAAGGGGACGCGCCGGAGCCCCGAGGACAGGCAAGTGATCATCAGCGGTCCACACGGGGCACCGTAAACTGCTATCCGGCAGCAGGTGAAGCTGTCAGCGCTGCCGGATAGCCGTTTATTCGATGGCCCCGACATACAAAAGCATCGTATGTTGAAATGATCGTATGTCGGGGCCATCGTAGGTCGAAGGTCACTGTATTGCGGTATGGGTTAAAATTCATATCGTGCAGCACAAAAATTTCGGTGTTCGGTATGAACCGGTATACCGCCCAGCCCTACCTACACGCACCATGAGAAGGATCTGTAGACACTCCCCTGGCCCTTGCCTAAAATTCTTTTAGTTCAGATGCATCCTGAACGCACACCTGTACCACCATTCCACATACTACCCCCTCCACTCTACACGAGGCACCGGCTCTCTATTATGTGATCACCAATAAAGTGCGGTCTTATACCTATTGTAGTCATACCTCGCCTAGGCAACACAGACACTATTGGATACTAGGGGTGTGAATCGCCAAGAATTTGGCGATTCGAATCGCGATACCAGTGTGGCGATTCGATATATCCCGATATATCGCAATACCGTCTAGGTGACGATACATCGCGATATATCCCGATTCTGTTTAAAAAACAGTCTTTTACGCTTTTATTAAAGCTTTATTTTTTTTTTTATTTTTTTTTTTTTGTACACTTTATTAGTCTTTTAGGAATCATTAGATTCCTCAGACAGATGAATAGAGTTCTATTGAACTCCATTTATCTGCGATCCATTGATAGAGCCTGGTCCAGCCAGGCTCTATCAATGACAGAGCCACGGAGAGCCTACACATCTCCCTTTAGACGCCGCTGTCAGCTTTGACAGCGGCGATCTAAAGGGTTAATAGCCAGCCGCGGCGATCCCCGCATGCTGGCTATTAGCGGCGGCCCCCGGCTACTGAGAACAGCCGGGGGCTGCAGAGTATGGAGCGGGCACGAGTCGGGAGCCCGCTCCATACACACTGCAGAGCACCGCATGCTGGATACTAGCGGCGGTGATGCATCAGCAGCCCCCGGATACTGAAATCAGCCGGGGGCTGCAGAGTATGGAGCGGGCACGAATCAGAGCCCGCTCCATACATCCAGAGCGCCGCCGCCGCGTCAGATCCGGCTGACAAAATGTGGAACTTGTATCTCCTGATGCCCAGGACATGCTTTCTGTGCATCAGGAGATAGAAATAACACATCACTAAAGCGATTTTTCACTTGCCGATACTGAATCGATGCAAAATATTTTTGAATCGATTCAGTATCGGCAAGTGAAAAATCGTGATAATCGCGGGAATCGATTTTTTCTTACATCCCTATTGGATACCAGCAACTACATAAACTACATTTATATGATGATTTGTAATTGAGCCCGCCTGGGAGGGTTTCCCAGGATATCTATTTGCTGTGTGGACTTTCCGTTTGTTTGTTCTTTTACTCCTGGATGTTCCTGGGATTATGTTTATTTGTTTTATTATTACTCTGCATGCTATTACTTTTGACAATGTCAATAAAAATGTATTGAAAGTAAAGCTGTTACACTCGGCATGCCCCCTCATCCAGTAGTAGCATGTATTTGGCAGGCGTGGTTCTTATCCGTGGTTCTCATCAATCCTCAGAGAATGACGAGTTATGAGGAGGCGGAGGCACAGATCTCTGAGCTGGACCTTCTATCCAGCATGTTCCCAAATGAAGAAGAGTTCAGCATCACCGATCAGCTAGCACTGGCCGAGCTGAGGCACTACGCAGAGAATAGCGCCGCCGCCGCCGTCCCCCCAACGCTCCAGATTCAGTTCACTCTGACCATGAAGCTGGGGCAGGCTGACAGTGTCCAGGTAAGACCACCTCTAAAACGGACATAATGCCAATTTCATGCAACTTGAAGGGGTAATCCTGGGAACTGAATTCATCCTGTGGATCGACTGCTGGGACTAGAGATGAGCGAAGTTACAGTAATTCGATTCGTCACGAACTTCTCGGCTCAGCAATTGATGACTTTAGCCTGCATAAATTAGTTCAGCTTTCAGGTGCTCCGGTGGGCTGGAAAATGGTGGGTACAGTCCCAGGAAACTCTTCTAGGACTGTATTCAGCTTTTCCAGCCCACCAAAGCACCTGAAAGCTGAACTCATTTATGCAGGATAAAGTCAGAAACTGCCGAGCCGAGAAGTTTGTGACGAATCGAATCACTGTAACTTCAATCATCTCTAGCCGGGACCCCTGCAATCTCCCGTACGGGGCCCACAATCGCCGATATTCTTACAAAACTTCTGAGTTCTCCGGCACCTTCCTTCAGAGATGATCAGGAGTGGCTGCCCAATCACCAGCTGAGACAACATGGCTGCTGTAATCCGCTATGGTACGCGTATTCCATCAGATATGACAGGGACAATAGTAATGCGTGCAGCGCTATTCTTCATGTTAAAGGGGTACTCCGGTGGAAAACTTTAATTTTTTTTAAATCAACTGGTGCCAGATAGTTAAACAGATTTGTAAATTACTTCTTTAAAAAAAATCTTAATCCTTCCAGTACTTATTAGCTGCTGAATACTACAGAGGAAATTCTTTTCTTTTTGGAACACAGAGCTCTCTGCTGACACCTCTGTCCATTTTAGGAACTGTCCAGAGCAGCATATGTTTTCTATGGGGATTTTCTCCTACTCTGGACAGTTCTTAAAATGGACAGAAATGTCAGCAGAGAGCACTTTGGTCGTAATGTCAGCAGAGAGCACTGTGTTCCAAAAAGAAAATAATTTCCTCTGTATTATTCAGCAGCTAATAAATACTGGAAGGATTAAGATTTTTTTTTAATAGAAGTAATTTACAAATCGGTTTAATTTTCTGGCACCATCATTTGATAAAAAAAAAAAAAAAGTTTTTCACTGGAGTACCCCTTTAAATATTACAGGACCTAACAGACCCCTTTGTTACTCACGCAGAGATGGAGCATTTTGTATAATGGGTCCTGCACAGTGTCATAGTTCTGGAAACCGCAGTGGCAGAACAGATCTGAATAGAGCTTAAAGGGGTTGTCCAGAAATGGAAAAATAGGGATAGTTTCTTCCAAAAAACAGCTCCAACTCTGTCCTTAGGTTGTATATGGTATTATAACTTTGCTCCATCCACTTCAATAGAACTCGCTCCTAACGTTTTAAGTAGTCGGCAAGAGTCACAGAAATAGGAGTTTGACTGACTATTCTAACAATATACCATTAATGTTATTGCTCCCAATAGATATTATCTCACTGATGACTTATCCACTAACCCTGTTCTTCTCTGTCCTGTAGCACGTGCTGTCATTACATTGTTCATACCCGCCACATTATCCAAATGTGCCGCCAGAAATCGTCGTCAGGTAAAGTTTACACGTTATTATATCTTTTATTTATTTTTTTTCAATCCTTGTGCGCTACAGTCTTACCCAAGATGTTGGAACTGTAATCGAAGTCACCTCATGTAAACTGTAACAGGTCCAGATAAACAAACCGCCTGGCAAGGACTCCGGATTAACAAACAGCCCAGCAGGGAGTCAGTATTGACAAACGCTGTCCGGAGTAATGGAGTCCGGATAAACAGCCGTCCCGGCGGGGAGTCCGGGTAAACAGCCGTCCCAACGGGGGGTCCGGGTAAACAGCCGTCCCAACGGGGGGTCCGGGTAAACAGCCGTCCCGGCGGGGGTCCGGGTAAACAGCCGTCCCGGCGGGGGGTCCGGATAAACCAGTGTTTCCCTACCAGGGTGCCTCAAGCTGTTGCAAAACTACAACTCCCAGCCTGCCCAGACAGCCAAAGGCACCCTGGTGGCACCCTGGTTGGGAAACACTAGCATAAACATCTGACCCTGTGCGGAGTCCAGATAAACAAATGGCCATGCAGGGAGTCTGGATAAACAAATGGCCCTGTGTGGAATCTGCATAAACAGCCTTGAAGGAGTCCAGATAAGTAGGGTATCTGACCTCCAGTAAAATAGTTCATGCTAACCAATCCCCTTCTCTCAAATAGGTCGCCTTCCCTGGTCCGGTCACAACAGGCGCAGCTCAATTCGGACCTTAACACGTACCTGAGAAGCAGCTGCAGTGGAGATGTCTGCATCTTAAGTGCCACCGAGTGGGTGCAAGAAAATGCTGAAACCTACCTGAACAAAGCGACTCCGACGGACAACCAGCAGGAAGCGGCCACATTGGAAGACTCCATCTTTACTAGATTGTGGATTTACAGCCACCATATATACAATAAGCAAAAAAGGAAAAATATATTAGAATGGTCCAAGGAGCTGGGACTGACTGGCTTCAGCATGCCCGGGAAACCTGGTATTGTGTGTGTGGAAGGAGCACAGGAGGCGTGTGAAGAGTTCTGGTCCAGGTATGTGATGAGTTCTGGTCCAGGTAGGTATGGGATGAGTTCTGGTCCAGGCAGGTATGGGATGAGTTCTGGTCCAGGCAGGTATGGCATGAGTTATGGTCCAGGCAGGTATGGGATGAGTTCTGGTCCAGGCAGGTATGGGATGAGTTCTGGTCCAGGCAGGTATGGGATGAGTTCTGGTCCAGGCAGGTATGGGATGAGTTCTGGTCCAGGCAGGTATGGGATGAGTTCTGGTCTAGGCAGGTATGGGATGAGTTCTGGTCCAGGCAGGTATGGGATGAGTTCTGGTCCAGGCAGGTATGGGATGAGTTCTGGTCCAGGCAGGTATGGGATGAGTTCTGGTCCAGGCAGGTATGGGATGAGTTCTGGTCCAGGCAGGTATGGGAAGAGTTCTGGTCCAGGCAGGTATGGGAAGAGTTCTGGTCCAGGCAGGTATGGGAAGAGTTCTGGTCCAGGCAGGTATGGGAAGAGTTCTGGTCCAGGCAGGTATGGGAAGAGTTCTGGTCCAGGCAGGTATGGGAAGAGTTCTGGTCCAGGCAGGTATGGGAAGAGTTCTGGTCCAGGCAGGTATGGGAAGAGTTCTGGTCCAGGCAGGTATGGGAAGAGTTCTGGTCCAGGTATGGGAAGAGTTCTGGTCCAGGTATGGGAAGGGTTCTGGTCCAGGTATGGGAAGAGCTCTGGTCCAGGTATGGGAAGAGCTCTGGTCCAGGTATGGGAAGAGTTCTGGTCCGGGTATGGGAAGAGTTCTGGTCCAGGTATGGGAAGAGTTCTGGTCCGGGTATGGGAAGAGTTCTGGTCCAGGTATGGGAAGAGCTCTGGTCCAGGTATGGGAAGAGTTCTGGTCCAGGTATGGGAAGAGTTCTGGTCCAGGTATGGGAAGGGTTCTGGTCCAGGAGTGGGAAGGGTTCTGGTCCAGGTATGGGAAGAGTTCTGGTCCAGGTATGGGAAGGGTTCTGGTCCAGGTATGGGAAGAGCTCTGGTCCAGGTATGGATACGCTTGAGTCTTTTCTGTTCACTGAATGGAACACAAATATTTTCCATTGATAAATTGGCCCTTATTTACTAAGAGTGTTGTGTAGGTTTCTTTGTGGGTTTTAATTCCCTACAATTTATTTTCCACGGTATTTACTAAGGTTTCCCTACATTTTCCACTTTCCCTTCATTTTGCTTTTTTTTTTCACATTTTCTGTGGAAACCTTAGTAAATATGTTGGGTTTTTGAGAAAATGTCGGGAACATGCCCCTTTTATGACCACGCCCCCTTTCCCCTACGGTCATGCCCCCTTTTCAGATTTTCTAAGCAAAATGGAGAGTTAGTTGGGGTTTTTTCAGTTCTGGCGCAAAATGTGGTGCAGACAGAATTTGTGGCGCAATGCACTAGAATCTGGCGCACAACCCTAAAAAACATGTCGGGTTTGCAATAGTAAATGAGGGCCATTGTATGTGTCGGCACCACCACCAATTGCCCAGTAGTCACAGCAAGTGACACAGACACACACTATTCTTTCTATTTGAGACCTGTTTATGGAGGGTATCTTTACAATATATTCACCAATAGATCACCATCCAGATGATTCACTAATTTCACGTTATTTCCTATAAACCATAAAATAGTTTTCAATGCTTTATTTCTACACACAATTGTTTAAAATCTCAGCCTCTCACAATCCCTGGTTCATTCCTTACGTCTGAAAGCTACTCAAGTCCTTCTTTATATTTATTTTGATCTCTGTGGCTGCAGACCACAGTAGCTAGACCAGATTGCGCGAGTACTGCTATTAAAACTTAAAGGGGTACTACGGTAGAAACCTTTTTTTTTTAAATGAACCGGTGCCAGAAAGTTAAACAGATTTGTAAATGACTTCTATTAAAAAAATCTTTACTCTTCCAGTACTTTTTAGCAGCTGTATGCTATAGAGGAAATTCTTTTCTTTTTGAATTTCTTTTTTTGTCTTGTCCACAGTGCTCTCTGCTGACACCCCTGTCCGTGTCAGGAACTGTCCAGAGCAGGAGAACATCCCCAAAGAAAACCTATGTTGCTCTGGACAGTTCCTGACACGGACAGAGGTGTCAGCAGAGAGCACTGTGGACAAGACAGAAAAGAAATTCAAAAAGCAAGGAATTTCTTCTGTAGCATACAGCCGCTAAAATGTAGTGGAAGGGTAAAGATTTTTTAATAGAAGTCATTTACAAATCTGTTTAACTTTCTGGCACCGGTTGATTTAAAAAAAAAAAAAAACACTCTGCCACCCTCGACATGTTTCACCGCATGCTGCGGCTTTGTCAAGAGGTAGTAGGCGAAGGAGTGCCAGAACGCCATGTTGGAGCTTTTAGAACCTTCTGTAATGACGTGGCTTGTAGAGTTCAAAATCTCTCTGACCAATCACTGTTTCTTTTTACCACCACCTATCATCCTCTTACTTTCCTGGACTGACAGGTGTATCTACCTATAAATAGCTACTTACCTTCACCAATCACACAGTACTAGAAACTGGGCTAAGTAGCTATTTATAGGTAGATACACCTGTCCGTCCAGGAAAGCAAGAGGGTTATAGGTGGAAGTAAAAAGAAACATAGCGATTGGTCAGAGAGATTTTGAACTCTACAAGCCACGTCATTACAGAAGGTTCTAAAACCTCCAGCACGGCGTTCCGGCACTCCTTAGCCTACTACCCCTTGACAAAGCTGCAGCATGCAGTGAAACATGTCGAGGGTGGCAGAGTGTTAAAGGGGTACCCCGCTGCTCAGCGTGCGTGACGTTATAGCCCCGCCCCCTCATGTCACACCCCGCCCCCTCAATGCAAGTCTATGACGTCACAAGCTCCCGACTCCTGCATTTGGAACAGTTTGTTCCAAATGCTGAGCAGCAGAGTATCCCTTTAAATTTTAGTAGCAGTACTCGCCCAATCTGGTCTAGCTACTGTGGTCTACAGCCACAGAGCACAAAATAAATATAAAGAAGGACTTGAGTAGCTTTAAAACAAAAGGATTAAACCAGGGATTGTGAGAGACTGAGATTTTAAACAATTCTCCAGCCCCTTTTCCAGCCAGCAGTAACAGAGCCTTCCTCCAGCACTCCCTCTTCTTCTATGTATTTACTATACCCTTGCACAACACAGTGGCGGGAAGGTACATACAATCAACCAATCTCTGAGTACTGTAAGTCATAAAGGGGGTAAGAAACACAAAAAAATTGGAAAACAAATGCAGCAGCTCTCCATGTGTGGTTGATAGTCAGACACCTCCATAGCAGGGAGCAGAGGGCAATATCGCTGAGCCACATCCTCCATCGTCCAGACAATGGTAATAAATGGAGGTAGTTGTCCAGCTCCACAAGGAATATTAAAAATCCAAACTTTAATGTTAAAAAACACACAAATTAAGTGCTCAAGTGAGTTAAAAACCCGCACACGCCAACGTGTTTCAAACACTATGGCTCTTAAAGGGGTACTCCACTGGGCAGCGTTCGAAAGTAAATGTTCCGAACGCTGTTTTCGTGCTCATGGTCACGCCCCCTCAATGCAAGTCAATGGGAGGAGGCGTGGCGGCAGTCCAGCCACCATGCTGGATGATCGGATCCCTGCAGCAGCATGATGTCATGAGGGGCGGGGCTATGATGTCATGAGCTCCCGGCATCGGCTCCAGGGTTCGGAACAGTTTGTTCCAAACGCTGAGCAGCGGAGTACCCCTTTAATGGCACACATCAGCGCGATCGCTAATGTGCACCATTACCGGCAGGTCCCTGGCTGCTGATAGCAGCCGGGACCTGCCGCACATGACACGAGCACCACTCCGACGCCCGCGGTCATATACATGAAGTAAATGTACGTGCGTTAAGTACCAGGACATACATTTACGTCCTATGTCATTAAGGGGTTAAACATTTCTTGAGATTGCAACACCTTCTATAATTAATTCTGTCTGTTCCTCTGCCTGTAGCAATATTCAGCACAAGGCAGCATAGGGAAGAATGAGATGTCTTTATACTAAGTGTCCCAATAAAGATATATATGTATATACGACAGGGAGATGAAGATGTAGGTTGTAGGGGCTGATCAGAGGTGATGACATCACTCAGGGGGCAGGGCTAGAGCTTGGGGGGAAGATCCAGCCACGCCTCCTGAGACTGCAGAGGATAATGCGTTGTCTCGAGAGAATAGGAGGAGCCGTGGAGCTCGAGACATCACTACACTGACAATGAAAGGACTACTCAACTTTTCTGTTAGGAGAGAGGGTGGAGTCAGGCAGCTGAAGACAACACCATACTAAAAATGAGAGAATTACAAAACTTCCTGTCAGAGGTGAATGCCAAAAAAATCATGCTGAAGCCAGTACAATTTGTGATAACACTATATTAGTAAGTTATATATATTGGGGTGATTGTCTTATTTATACTTAATTTTTTGTAATCGGTATACCCATTTAATGTGCTTCAGTCTATATCTATACTAACCTTGGCTGATGCAGGTGGAGCACACACCAGTCATTTTATAAGGTGGGCACAGCAGGAGTGGCATCTAGCTCTATGCATTTAGCCTTAAGTGGAAATACCCCACTACCAAGTGCATGAAGGCAGGGGCAAAACCCAGTTGCCAGACTTAAAGGGGTACTCCGGCGCTAAGACAATCTTATCTTACGCCCCGCCCCCTCAATGCAAGCCTATGGGAGGGGGCGTGGCAGCTGTCACGCCCCCTCCCATAGACTTGCATTGAGGAGGCGGAGTGTAACGTCACACGGGGAGGAGCCGTGACATCACAATGCTCCGGCCCCGTGATCGCCAGTCATCAGACCCGGAGCGAACATGCTCTGGGGACTGATGGTAACGGGGTGCTGCGTGCAAGATCACGGGGGTCCCCAACGGCAGGACTCCTGCGATCAGGCATCTTATCTCCTATCATTTGGATAGGGGATAAGATGTCTTAGCGCCGGAGTACCCCTTTAATTTTCTAGGGAACCCACTCATCATTATTTTACAATTTAGCTATACATTTGGGCCACGTATGGTCACTTACTTCTCATCACTTACTTTTCAGAATAAGGAAACTGACTTGGAAACGCATTTTAATCAGACATCGGGAAGACGTCCCGTTGTCCTCCTCTGCTTCAGAGACTCAAACAGAAATTCAGAAACTGAGAAAATTCCCGACTCTAGAAGAGAAGGTGTTTGATGTACATGGATCCCGAGGAAACCACATGGATCTAGGCCAGCTCTACCAGTTCCTGCAGGGGAAAGGATGTGCTGATGTTTTCCTTTTGTACTTTGGGATTGAAGGACAATAGAAGAGGCCGATCGTGGGAACTGATCTATATCCAGCTCATAAAAAAGACATTTCTGGCAAAAATAAATAGTTTTATACTTTTTATAGTGTTTAATCTAAAACATTTCTTTAATGGTCCTCCATTGACTTTATGTAAGTTTTTTTTTTTTTTTTATTCCTGCAATTTTCTAATATACCGAAAAGGTTTCAATGACCAGAAATTTGGTCAGAGAGTTAAAGAATAATTCTGGTATAAAAATGGATTTAAAATGTATATAGTGGTATCACTGTGCCATAACTTGTGGCACAGTGGGTTCACACCCATGGGGCGTTACACAACGCATCATCTGCTCTGTCTGGAGGCGTGGCCAGGGCTGTCATGAAAAAGCATGGGGCCCTTACACAGCTCATGGCCTGGAGCCCCCATGACCCACCCCTAAATCTGCCCCACAATTTTATTAAACTGGTATATAAGAAGTAATATTGCCATCAAACATATTACCATCATACTATTACTGACCAAATCCTGTATACTGAGACTAGTACACATGATGATAGGGACAAGACCAGCACAGGACCAGAGATGACAGGCACAAAACCAGGGATGAAAGGCATGGGACCAGGGAAGACAGCCCCCCTCCCCCAATAAGAATATCAGGAATGGGACCAGGGAAGACGAGCACAAGACCAGGGAAGACAGGCATGAAACTAGGGGAAAACAGGAACACGACCATAGAAGACGATGGGGATAACAGTCACAGAACCAGGGAAGACAGGCACGAAACCATGTCCAGTAACAGGTACTGGGACCAGGGATGATATGCACGGGACTACAGATGACAGGCACAAAACCAGGGAAGACATGGGACTAGGGATGGAAGGCACTTACATGTACAGTGCAACATCTTGCAGGAAATCATTGGATGCAGGTGTTGCCCTAAGGTATGTTTATATATAACTTAATTATATCTTATGGGCCCATGTAATCCTCAACATCACTTAAATTCATCAGACCCTGCCACCAGTTGCTGCCAGTTACCTAAAAAACAGTAGATGGCTCCCGCTACATAAACAATTGTTAGGACAAACTCTAAAGAGATCAGGCGGTTTTGACCTTTAAAACCCCTTGTGAATGAAAGTCCAATCAGAAGCATGTCTACAGGATACCTTATAAATGTTTAAAAGATGCAGATCTTGACTGTATCCCTAAGATTACATGGACGTTACTAGGGATATCAGTCACGGGACCAGAGAAGGAAGGCATGGGAACAGGGATGGATTAGGAAAGAGAGGCATGGGACCAGGGAGTACAGGCACAGGACTAGAGAGATCAGACACAGGACCAGGGAAGACAAGCATGGGTCCTGAGATGACAGGCATGGGACCATGCATGAGAGGCACAGGACCAGGGATGAGAGGCACAGGACCAGGGATGACTGGGACAGGACCAGGGAAGACAAGCATGGGTCCTAAGATGACAGGCATGGGACCATGCATGAGAGGCACAGGATCAGGGATGACTGGGACAGGACCAGGGAAGACAAGCATGGGTCCTGAGATGACCGGACCAGGGATGAGAGGCCTCACACCAGGAATATCAGTGATGGGACAAGAGAAGACAAACACAAGACCAGGAATGACAGGCACATGATCAGTAATGAAAGGTAAGGGATAGAAGATGACAGCCACAAGACCAGGGATGTCAGGCACGCCACAGGGAAGATTGGCAGAGGACCAGGGAAGATAGGCACTGGGCCAGAAAAGACAAGTACAATACCAGGGACAACAGTCACAGGATCAGGAAAGACGGGCACAAGACCAACCATGACAGTCATAGTACTAGGGATGAAAGGCACTAGCACAGGACCAGTGAATACAGGCACAGAACCAGGGATGACAGGCAAGGGACCAGAGATAATATACACACAGGACCACAGAAGTAATCCTCCAAGTCACTACAATCCAGCAGACCATGCCACCAGTTGCTGCAAGTTACCTACAAAAAACACTAGATGGCTCCCACTACCTAAACAATTGTTAAGACAAACTCTAAAAGATAAGGCAGTTGTGACTTTTAAAACCCCTTGTGAATGAAAGTCCCATCCAAAACATTT